>NW_006436664.1:2035472-2076508 GCF_000325575.1 Pteropus alecto
GTAACAAGAAAGACCTAAAAGAAACAGCTTTGAGGAAAGCTTTTTGAACACAAACTTTATCTTTGTGGAAATAGAAGAATCGGCAACATCTAGCATTCTAGTTCAGTCTTTCTGCTAAAAGACTAAAACAAAATCCTACTATAGCACATATGCTCTTAAGAAATAGCTTGAATTAACATTACTTATGTTCTTAGAAACTTTTGAAAAAAATATTATAAAGTGAGAACCGAAGTATACTGTGTTTCTTAAATGGGGGTTGGAGGTGGATGGAGGCTTTGGCACATGTAGACTGAGCATTAAAATGAAATGGTTACATTTACAGTGATGATGGGTGTTGGCTTTGGGAGAAAAAATATTTGGTCAGCAGGTGGCTAATTGTGAAACAAAGTTATTTCTGCAATAAGTGAAGAGAAATAGGAAGGGTTAAGTTTTGGGAAATCATGGTATAGAGTACACTGGAAAGGCAAGAAACAGCAATTTCTCTTCTAATTTTAAATGGAAAAGACCATGGCTTAAGAAAGAAATGTGTTGCCTGAGTAGGTCGGGACCCCAAGAGGGCTTTTTAGGTGAATTCACCAATGTGCTGGCCTTCAGGCTCAGAAGCTGATTTTCTCAGCATTAAGAAAGGAGTTTGTGCACAAATTAATCAAGTTTACAGAAACTGATTTCTGAAAATCAGAATGCCTGTGCAAAGAACAGAAACAGGTAATTCATAAGGAAGAAGTAAAAATGACAAACCCAAGTCATTAACAAATTAATATTTTTTTTTAGGCAAGGCAACCCTTGATTGACCTCAAAGACTGCAAAGACCTTGTCAGTTTACAATCCCTTATTTTTTATTTTTTACGCCTACAGCACCTGATCTTCCTAGATGGTCTCCCATCCAAATACTAACCAGGTCCTACCCTGCTTAGCTTCCAAAACAAATTAATATTAAAATTAACAAATAACACTGTTAATTTGAACATTTTAAAAACAATTATTGACAAAACCAAACTGTTGTCAAGTATGTTAGAAAATAAGATTTCCTACCTATTTCTTCTGAGAACATAAATGAATACAAATATTTTATAGGAAAATTTAAGAAAATGCACCAAAATCCTTACATGAATATTTCTTGGATTTCTCAAATCTATGAAATTATCTTGTTAAAATTAATTGGAAAGTATATAAAGCTATATGTACCAGATTGCTCTTCAAAATGTTGTTTTCAACACTTAAAAGAAAAAAAGAATGGAAGCAACTCAAACTTGAAAATACTGGCTAGGGAATAATCTTAGAGAAATAGAACTGTGAGGACAGTAATGTTTTAATGGAAAGTCAATTTATTTTCTCAGTGTAGAGATTTACTTTGTGAACAAAAGGTAAATGGTCTGCCATGGAAATATACAGAAAGGAGATCCATTATCCAAAAGCCTTGGCTACTGAAGGCAAAGATGAACATTATGTCTGTTTAAAATATCTCTTGAAGGAAGATAGTCCAAGAAAAATTTACCTCACAGACTTTTCTTAATATCGCTTCACTTTTTGTTCTGATTTCATGTCTACCAGACAAATTCCTGATAATATAGTTGTCTATTTTTTTAAATAGAAAAAAATTTTATGATCAGCTCTTGTGAAGATTTGGTCTACTTGCTATTTGGAATTATTCTTGAAATTTAATTAAATGATCTTTTTAATTTAAATAAACTTTTAATTTTAGAATAGTTTTAGGTTAACAGAAAATTTGCTAAGATAGTATAGAGTTCCCATTACTTTGTACTATTGTACATTTGTCATTACTAAAGAATCAACATTGGTATATTACTATTAACTTAACTACACGCTTTATTTATGCTTTGATTTTTTTCATTAAATTTATTTAAGAAAGAAAGAATGTGCTTAATCCTTCCATGTTATTTCTTTGGTCAATATGCCTAAATATATGATTTTTTTATGAATAGTTATTTAATAAATAGTTATTTATTCTTGTCTAAAAAAAATCTCAAAATTTTTTCTTTATTCCTTAAAAATATACATAAATCTAGGTACAAAGTAACTCCATATTGTAATATTTAAAAACTTGCCCATATCCCTGCAATGAGAAGAATAATGCTGCTTCACAAATTAGGCAATAGTTTAAATAAAGTAAATTAATTTTAATAAAATGACTTTATTTTAAGAAATTAGTCACACAATTTTGGGGGCTGACAACTTTAAAATCCATAGGACAGTTTGGCAGGACTCAGATGTTGATTCTGAAGTCTTGAAGCAGAATGTTTCTCTGGGGAACTGAGTTTTTGTTCCTAAGACTTTCAACTGGTTGGATTCGATCTATCCACTTAAGTCAACTGATTTTAGAGGTTTACTACACCTATGAAATACTTTCACAGCAGCACCTAGCCTGGTGTTTGATTAAATCATTGGATAACCATAGCCTAGCTAATTAATACATAAAACTATCATGCAAGGCACATAACTTCTGATCATATCCTATAGGCCAGAACTCAATCGAAAGTAACTAGATAGATTAGATAGATAGATGACAGATAGATAGAGATGATATAGATAGATAGTTGATAGAAAGAGAAAGAGAATCAAACAAACCAACGAATAATCTTTAAGCCTCACTATTTTATTTTTTTTTTAAATGGTGGTCATCAATTCAAGCAGCTTTATTTTGCCATGGTATCTTCTAAACTTTATATAGGAATTATTAAATTTGATTACTTAGAATAAATGTTTAGATTATCGATGGCATTCTTTTTAACAGTATTTAACTGTTGCTAAAGATTTTATACGTTATAGGCCAAGGATTAGTTGTCTTTGAACAATAGTCCTTTGTTGGAGCAAATGTATTATAAAATACTTCATCACAAGTTCTTGTAACACAGCAAAATAAATGTAAAGGGATGAAAAAATCTAAGTTCATACTAGGACATCTATACCTTGGTTTATATAACATCTGCTTTGGTGCCTTCAGGACAGTGGTACTATGTGCCATCAAATGCCTTATACACTGAGGGACTCAACATCTAATTTTTGATAAAGAAACATAAAGCAGAGAGAGTACATCTCTTAATCGCTACAGAAGAATAAATCTGAGCAAAATCTCTTTTATCTTTATTTCCAGTATCCTGGCATTCTCACATCTAGGGTAGTTATGGGAATTAAAATTAGTTCATATTTGAAAGTGTTTCTTAAAAAATAAAAATGTTAAAGAATAACTCAGTTGTCAGAACAGCCTATTAAATAAAAACTTGTAACACTATCCTTATGTAATCAAAATAAATATCTAGAGACATTTTGTTACAGGGCTGAAAATCAAATAGTTGAACAGATTAGACTATATTTTGATCTTGAATGTAGATCTATCAGATAGGGAAGGAACTATTGAATAACACAAAGTGTAATTCCATAATTTTACTAAGTTACTGTTGCACTAAATGGCTCAAACGTTCAAAAAGAAATCATCACCAAACTCATTCTTAGCTTTTCCTCAGTTGCAAATCATCACGCTGTTTTCAGATTCCTTGGGTGAAACACACAAAGATAATGCATTTGTCAAAGAACTGACATATTAAAACAGTAGGGAAAAACTGAAACAAGATTTTTTTTATTAATACAAAACCAAAACCAGGTTTTCCCTTTTGGGGGAAGGAATTGTTTGAATTCTTGCAGAAGCTTGGTTAATTACAGAGGTTCTCGATACATATTAAAATCACTTAGGGAACTTCAAAAAACATTGGTTCTAAATTAATCACTCTGGGGTTAGGGTAGTACTTCACACTGATATTTTTAAATATCACTTTCGAATATTTCAACACTTTCAAATATTAAGTAATTTTAATTCCCATAATGGGCAGCTATAGTTGAAATGTTCTGAGGCTGTAGAAAATGAACCTCCATTTACATGCTGCATACTAAATATATGTTTGCCCCCATTTGTTGCTCCTCTGAGTCCCGGTGACTGGATAAATGACTCCATCTTGCTCCTACCAAGGGCTTCACTCCTTGCATACAGGCTAAGCCTTTATTCTTCCTCTTAAATGTTCTGTGTGAAAATCTTTTATGTATTGGATTTGTTTCACTACTCCATTCTAATAAATGAGGTGGCAAAGTAGTCTTGAGATTTTCAGGGTCTGAGTGTTTGTCTCTTGTTTATTTGAAAGTAGGAATTTCTAGTCATTCCATGAATCTGTGGGTCATTGTCCAACTTTCCTACATGTACAAATGTCACATGCAACATGGCACCAAATACTTGGATTTTTCTGAAGAACAATTTATAACTTCAGTGACCACCCTTGGAGAACCTGAGATATAAATATGATAATTCACTGTGTGGTGCCTTAGAATCAAAGGGCTCAAAGACTCCAAATATTCCATTGTCAGTATTTTTAAAATTTGTATAGAGGCTTTTAAAAAATAAAGAAGTTTTCTAATTTCTCCCCTTAAGGAGTCCTTTAAAAAGGCTAATAAAAACATTAAGGATCTAAAATCCAAATTTAAACTCTCCTCTCCTTCTCCTGACCCAACTCAAGGTTATCTTGCTTTCTGGTCCTTTGTATATTGACTATCTCCTCCTCCTTGATCTGTTCCCCTTGCTGCACCTTCACTGGCCCCTGTTTCTTTTCTCTCCACTGATCCTTCCTAAATATAATCCTCTCACTGGACGATAACTCTTCAAAATGTCTTCTAACGAAAGTGGAGAAGAACATCACCCCAACTCCATGAAATTATACCTTCAAAATTGGTCAAGGTCAGACCTACACAATTGACTTTCCCAACTCTCACATTGGAAAACAAAAATTCAATGATGAACTGAGAATTTTCCTTGGGTCATATATTCTGAGACTCCCTGATCTTTACTAGTTAATATGTCTCCTTATGAGACACAGAAATACAAAACTCTGGTTTTATGAAAAGAATTGATTACAAAATTATATCAAACATATGGTCAAAATCTGAACATAAATGGATTACAAAAGGGGTATAAAATAGTGCAAGATCTCCTAGCTGCTGTGTCTCGGGTCTTTTCTATCAAAATTTTTAGGTCAAAAATTTAGTTTTATAAATAGAGAAAAATCATGTTTATTCCAGAATCTAGAGACTATACCAATTCAATCAGGGAGAACATTGTACCTATCCTATGCATCTTCATTGTTGATGGTTTTAAAACCGAGGTAGCAGATTTAGTAAGAAAATGTAAGATAAGATGTCCTATTTGCCTCCTGTTGAACTACAAGAGCTGGCAAAAAAAAAAAAAAAAAAAAAAAACATTAAAGATATTTTGGCTAAAAAAATAGAAAAAGTGCAGATCAAATTAACACCTCTTCAGATTAAGCAACAAGAGTACTTCTGTATTTAATGTAGACAAAAACACATTTATAAGAAAAAGAGACACTGGAAGAACATTATTCCTGCCTTAACTCAGGAGATAGAGCATCAATAAAAAAATTTTTTTAAAAACTAATTTCTCTAACAGAATAACATCCTCCAAGCATATAGCATCTCTGTTCTACCCAAAATTGCCCTTACCATAAAAAGGAGACATTTCCATTCAGTTGGCAAAAACACTATATTCCACATCTAGTTGACCCTATGACCTTTTTATTATTCCTTCTTTGGAATAACGAAAAGATTTCAGGGGTAAGAATCTCAATACCCCTCAAACTTCTGCCTTCATCTCAACTACTTCTTGTCTCAACCACTGTCTGTCTGGGACATCAAGCTATAGTCAACATGCTTTCTGCCTCGAGATTTCTCTCCAATGAATCTGCTAGGACAAAATCTGCTTTAGAAATGGGATGCTCCTTTTAATTTTGGATCGGATAGCCACTTTTGCCTAAGTTCCTAATTAACTTTTTCATTCCATTGTATCTTTTGTGATTGCTCTTGAGATGACAGCAGACTTCATGACATGCAGCATGGAGATAATTTATAAACCCTTTTGTGTAGTTCTCTAGCTAGTTTCTGGACAAAAATCCTTAGTCTACAGTTTGATAATAGCACAGATTTTATTATCTGAAACCTCTTCTATTGATATCTCAAACTCTGAATCTATCTCCAAGAAAGTCTAGGCTACAAACAATTCAGATGTGGGACACAAAAATGAGGCTGAACACTTAATGGCCTCAATCAAGTTGACTGAGCTCTTCATGAAATCAGCCCAATATCCACTAAAATGAGAAACTACTGAAGGGTTGTGGCCCATTTTATCTATGTACCTCCTCAAACAACTCGTTAGTCCTTGTCTTAGCCCTTATATTATCCTTGTTTCATACGATACTTTGGTTGTTGGATTCCTAACTTTTCTAATGTGATAAATGCTGACACATCTAAGCTTTTTCTTTGTATAAACACTAAATTGTCTTTTATAATTTAAAGAACTTCCTTCAAAAAGCCTCTACCTTTAGACTCCCCAATTACTACAAATCTTTTTTTCTATATGTGTACCTAGATGATCAAGTCAAGTTTGGGCGCTAACTCCACACACAACAGGTATCAGAAGCCTATTACTTGTCATAGCCTCTCACTGACCCCAGAGCGAAAGCTGTCCTTCCTACTTCATGTACAATGGCAGCAGCAGCAAAGTTAACAAGGGCCTCTGCTGACTTCATTTTAAAATACCTATTTTATCTCATGATTCTTCGGGCTACTCATACCTTACTCTTGACTGAAAACATCCAATATTTTCTTCTAGAATGACCTCCTATTTAGGAACCAAATGAGGAAGTTATTAAGTTAGATATAAATTTAATCTACTCAGTCCTGCTTAAATATAACCATCTGCCAGAAGTCAAATTTGTACAAGTTGCTGAAACTGTAGTCCTTACTTACTTGGACCTTCCAGTCAATGAAAATAAGAGAAAAAAATGTATATACAGACTGTACAGATATGCTTTTGGGGTGGTTTATAATTTTTGTATGCTTTGGAAGCAATGTATTTCTTAATTGCACATGGCACTCCGAGTAAACATAACAATCATATAAAACCCCTCTTAGATGCCTTATTTTTTCTAAGGGAATTGGGTATAGTTAGTTGGTTACAAGATGTCCCATGCCTCTATGGATCTCACCCTTTCTTTGACTCTGCTCTTTTGTAGGCTAATATGGCCTAATATCATAAAGATTTAATGTATTTACTCAAGGTTACCACCAATAAGTCTGAGTGACTTTTCAGAATTATAAATCACAGGAACATTTGAATGACCTACAGCCTGGAAATCTGGTTTCCTGGAAATGACACCACTCTAAGATCTCTCTTAAAGTTTTTTGAGTGAGACCTTATTAGGTACAATTAAATGCTACACTAAATCTCTAGGAATCAACCCTTGAATTTGTATCTCTCAGTTAGAAAAAGAGAGAGAATGAGAAAGAGAAAAAGATTTTTTAATGTATATTTTTTGTTGTTTATCAATCATTGTATATCAATATATAACTTTGTATATATACAAACTTTGACCATATACTAGGCCACAAAACAAATTGCAAGTAATTTCAAAAGGCTGAAATAAAACATGGTATGTTTATACAACAAAATAAATAAGAGATAGTATAGCAAAACCCGTTTGATTTATATAGAAATGTAAGGTTGATTTAACATTAGAAAATCAACTGTTATTTGCCACATCAGCAGATAAAAGAGAAGTTATACCATCATGGTAATGGTTGCAAAAAGAAATGATGGCTAAAATTAATCATTCACTCATAACATTTTTAAAAGAAACTTCTTGATAATAACATGTCAGCTTGTGCACGTGCTCGCTCTCTCCCCTTCCCTTCCCCTTCCCTCCCTCTCCCTCTCCTTTTTCTTCTCCCTCTCCTTCTCCCTGCTCCTCTCTCCCTCTTTCTCATATAAAGATACAGCAAAGAAGGTGGCCATCTGCAAGATGGAAGATAGGAAGTAGGTTCTCACCAAGAACCAAATTTACCAGCACATTGATCTTGGGCTTCACAGCATCCAAAATTATAAAAAATAAATATCTGTTGTTTAAGCCATCTAGTCTATGGTAGTTAGTCATAGCAGCCCAAGAGGACGAAGACAGGAAGGCTATGCAGGTGCAAGGAGGGGGTTATGGGAGCTCTGTACTTTCCACTTAATTTTGCTGTGAACCTAAATCTACTCTAAAAAAACAAAGTCGATTTAAAAAATTCTCTTAGCAAACTGAAAGGAAATGAAAATTTTCTTAACCTGCTAGAGGATATATATGAAAACAAACCAACCTCACACTTTATACCCAACCTCATACTTAATGATTAATTATTGAGATCATTCCTTTGAAGTCATGCTCAAAACATAGAGGCCTACTTTTATTGCTTCCACTCAACACTGCATTGGTGGTCCTAGGCATTTTAGTAAGGAAAGAAAAAGAAACAAAATTTATCCATATTGGAAGAGGAAAAAAAAAACTATCATTATTCACAGATGAGAAGGTTGTATATAAAAAAAAAATGTTTAAAAACAAACTACATGAATAAATAAGAGTTTTGAAAGATTGGTGGATTCTAAATCAATATTAAAAAATCAATAGTATTTATATTCCAGAAACAAATAGCAGATATACTATAATTTTAAAAAATCATTTAAGTAAGCATAAATATAAAATGCCAAGAATAAAAATGGTGTATGAGGGAAAATTATATTTTAATAGTTTATTGAAAACTATTGGACACCTGAATAAGAGGAGAGAAAGATTATAAGAATGAGTTAGAATACTTAATAATACAAAAACGGCAAATATCTTCTAATTGGTTAATAATATAATGTAAACTCAATTTTAAAAAATCACAAGTTATGGTAATTGTCATTGTTTTTTTTAAATGTTAGTATCATTGTGGAATGCAATTTGAAGATAATATACCTTAGGATCCAGCTATTCCATTTCAAGGAATATACCCTAGAAAATATACTCTATATAACCTTCTATATATAAATAAATACAAGAATAGCAATATTGTCTATAGTAGCAGAAACTGACATATTAGTTTCCTGTTGCTGCTGTAACAAATTTCCACAAACAGTGTGTTAAAACAAGACAAATTTAATTTCTTATATTTCTATAGATTAAAAGTCTGACAATGGCATCACTGGGTTAAACTCAAGGTGTCAGCACAACTGCATTCCTTTCCAAAATCTCTAGAAAGAATATGTTTCCTTTCTTTTTACAGCTTCTAAAAGCCACCTATTTTCCTTGACTCATGGCCTCCTTCTACCATTTTCAAAACCAACAACATTGTATATGTTTTACAATTCTTCCATAGTCACTTTCATCGTCTGAACTTAGCCTGGAAAGGTTCTTCACTTTTAAGGTATAATGAGATTAGGTTGGGCTCATCCAGATTATCCAGAATAATAGAATAATCTCCTCATCTCAAGATCCTTAATCTTCATCACATCTACAAAGGTAGATGGTCTATTTTTTCATGTAAGGTATCATATTTCATGTTCTGGGACATCTTTGAGAGACCATTATTAAACCTGACAAGCTCAGGTAGGGCCAGCATGGCAAGATCTAAAAACTCAGAGACCAAAATTAACCACATAGTATGGTCTGAATACAAAATTCCTAACTAAAAGCCAGTCATATTGGGGAGTCACATCCTGGACCTGTAGTTTTCTCAACAATGGTCAATGTTTACCTTAAGTAAGCCTATTGTCTTTTTGTGTCTAAGATAACATATTCTGGGAAGGGAAACATGGCGAAGTGAGAGACGTCCCCAGATCTCTCTGCTTAAAACAGCAATAAGCTGAATATCTAAAACTGAACAAAAAACACCCAAACTGCAAACCAGCACGTCTGAGCATGGAATCTGCACGTAAGAGCTACCATAGGTCAGGACCCCAGGTGTTGGGCAGTGGACTGGGAGAAATAAAGAAGCTGCCTCTTGCAGCCCCGGAGCTCCTTGTAGGGGGAGGGGGAGGGGAAAAGGTGCTGCAACTTCCCTGAACAGCCCTGCCTGGGAGAGTTTGTGAGTTCCATGTAGCTGGCGGCAGAGCCCAGTCATTAGGGCAAAAAAACAACAGTTGAATTTTACCAGCGGTTTGCAAAACTGAGGCTGAGCCGCAGCCCCCAACCACCAACCCAGAGGGCCCCTCCTCCCATACCATTATTCTGTTTACCACAACTGGAAATAACCCACATATAATGTGCTAGTTTGTGTCATGTCAATTTAGTTAAATTGGAAACTATGTTTTCCAGAATCCCCTTCTCTGCATAGTTCTGTCTAAGAATTGGCTACAGGAAGGATCTCTATGAGATTTGGAAGGAGCAAGCAAACCAGCTGCCATTATTCTCAGATCATTACAGTCAGGTAAATAGGTGAAAAAAATGTACAAGCGCCAGATGAGTCCCAGTTTGCCCCTACCCTCCTCCATTTCATATTCGGCTTGTCTTCCCACTTGCTGGCCTTGCTAATCAACGTTGGCCCTGGTCTACTACCAAATTCTTGATCTCTCCTAATGCATAGATCTCTCCACAAGCTCCTTCTTTATGGTCCCACTTTAGTGGTTGGATGTGTTTGGCTTTTTGGTTTTCCCTGCAAGTTTTGACTTGCCATTCATGACGCTGTTCCAGGAGGAACCTGGTTAATGACACATAATCCCTCTCTGATCCCTGAACCCTCCATTCCAGAACTTCATTTTTCCAGCTACTGCCATATTTGGGTAAAGTCTATCGCTATAATAAATCTTTTATTTTCAAAATACTCACAGTTGTCCTGGTCTCCTAAAGGAACTCTGATAGATACAGTCAAAAAGTGAAATGGATTGTTAAATTGTGACATTGCTGCATGTATAGCATATCTCACAATTGCAAGAAAGAAGGAAGTGAGAAAGGGAGGAAAGGAAGGAAGAAAGAAAGAAGAAAGGAAGATAGATTTCAATGTATAAAATAAGCACCTGCTGTCTCAAATAAGTCACAGACATCTAGTTTGAGTCTGGTCCAGAGGGAAGACTTTTCTGCCTCTCTTTTTTATAGTACTAATCCCTTGGCAAAGCCCAGCAGGTGTTCAACCTTAGTAAGAGATGGCACCAGCATAAACTGCTCCCCCTAAGGAGATAAATTCTTCATCTGAGTTTTCCTTACCAAAAAAATAAAAATAAAAAAAAATAAGCCCCAGGATGAAGAAAGGGAAGGAAATTCTTCAACAGTGGATTTTATACTGAGTTTTCTCAGAACATAGAGCAGTGTCTCTCTTATGTTTCATATTTTATAAACTCTTACCAGTGACTGGCATCATTTCATGTAACTCTCACAAAAACTCAAAAGAAAGAAGACCTAGCTCCTCATTTTACATCTGAAGAGACTGAGGCTTTAAGAATTTAGATAGCTTTCCACAAGTCATACAGTGAATGGTGAATCTGGGACAAAAACCCAGATCAGATCTTGCTGACTCTGAAGTCTGCATCTAATCATCAGTATGGGATCCAAAGTGAAAACATAATATTTTAAGTAACTAGAGTTTGCCTGAATCCACAATTCAGCTCTGAGTTGTGTTTCATTACACCTGGCATTTGCCGCTTGGACAGTATTCATCATTCTCATTTGGTTCAAGGAAACCAGCCTCTCACTCTTGGAAATAAATTAATAAAAGGTATGAAAAGAGGAGGGTAGGTCATGTGGAATAAAGCATAATTACAGGGAGAGGCAGTGAATCACAGAGGTTTGGCTCCTAGGCTCTAGAGCCAGATGGATCTGAGTCTGCATCCAAGTCTGCAAAAAGAGAAATGGAAGGAATAGGAGAGTAGAAATATTTGACAGCTCTGGTGTTTTATTATTATATCCATAAAATAATGAGGTGAGTTGATCTCAAAAATATATAATTCCATAATTTTTCTTATTTTCTCACTACCACTGGAGAAGGAAAAATATTGTTCTGCTAAGATAATGAATTTACTTTTTGGTTTCAACTTTTTATTCAATATGCTCCTGAACAAGTATTATCTTTATAAACCAGATCAAACTGCCTTCTTCAAGAAGTCCAGATTGCATATAAACACACATTAAGCTGTGGCTTGGGTCACATTGAAAAGCTCAGGCCATGGCAACACAACTGAGAGATCAGTGTCAAGGCCAGGTCTTGGATGACAGTAGGATACATCAAAGAAGAGAAAGAATGGTTTAGCCCAGGACTAGACTAAAGTAACTAAGTTATATCATGTAACTAAATCCAGGGGTTAATACCAGGCTAAATACTTTGAGATAACCAGGTTAAGGAAAGCTTAAGTTGCATGTATTTTGGTGAAAGGGTCATTAGTAACAATTTCATGCTGAATCCAAAATCAGAGTATCTCTTCAAATAGCAGCAGAACAGTCAACTGGCAGGGGTCCAAGTATAGGCAGTGTAAAGAGTCACACAGACAGGTGTTGCAGAAGACTGTTATTATCTCACTGAAGGAATTATGTTAGAGCAAAGGTTAATCAGAAATCCTCTGTAACATATCCAGTTTACACACAAGGCCTAAAATTTCACTTTCTATGATATTCTCCATCTTGAATTACATCCAACCAAACTATCCCACAGGTCCTAGTTCTGCAGATCAAATGACAATATTAAGAGATTACAACAATAAAAAATCACCGTTTTAATAGATGCCATGAATTTGAATATAAAAAGATCCCCTTCATTGTAAAATTTTTTGCAAGAAACTGAATCTAAAAGTTATATCTTTTTGCAAGTTAAAGTCCAAATTTAAAGTCCAAAGTCAAACTCAAAATATCTTGTTTTTGTAAATTAACATTCAATAATTAATCCCCCTCTCAATGTTCTAATTCTGTTCAACTGTTACAGTTAGGGTTTTTAGCAGCTGAAGTCTTGGTTCTTTCACTGAAATCAGTGTAGTCTTTTAGGAATTAAGGTGTTGAATTATTCAATAATAAGTTTCTCTTGAGCTTTACTTTGACAAATTCAAAGCATTAGGAAGGCACAAGATTTTTGCAGCTCTGGACCCATACCCTCCAAATTTAGAAAATAAGCCAGTTCCAAGCCCACAGAATCATTATAATAGTTCATAGAGCCCAGTGCTTAGAAGCTCAAAAGTAGGTAGGAATGCAGTTGGAATCAGTTAACCATGGTTTTGTTTTATTTTAAGAATCCAAGAGCTATGAACTTAAACTCAGATGGAAGACCTAATCCATAAGATTTTGATTGTCCTAGTCTGTTTGCTTTATCTTAGAAGGGATAGGAATCCACTAACACAATTTTTTTATTCTCAGAGAGTAGTATTGCAAATATTGTTGTCTTTTCTCAATCTATAGAAAATTTATAATGATGATAGATGATACTAGTTCTAATTTGAAATGTCTTTCCTTTTTTAAGCAGCACATTCCCCTCCAGTATTAAGTGGGGACTAACACTGAATTAAGTGAGCCTCCGCTTGGAAACATTGTATCTACTCTCTTGTGAGCGGGCATTTTCAGTCCTATATCAGAGTGGTTTTTCCCTTGTCTCTTATAATATTGTTCAGGACTCTCCCTCCTGTCTCCTAAGGAGTGTGTCTCCTTCATGCAGCTTTCTCTGTAGTATGCTCTGACATGATAGTGTGTTACGAATGGGTTACTCATGGACCAAAAACTCATTTCCTCCAGGCAAGCCATAGCATGGTACATTTACTACAGTGAACAGCAAATATATTATCATGTTCAATATGTGCAATGGCATGAAAAATGCTGGAAAGCACTGAAACCAATCCAGAGGCACACTGAGAACACTTAATGAGGTATCTCTTGAGTCTACGGACAAGAAATATAAGATTATTTCCTTTCTTACCCCTCAGTGCCATACACAGTGAAATGCAGTTTAGAATAGCCCATCTCACCACCTGACCAAGCCTCTCACTATCAACTTACATCTGGAACTTCCCTTAATCTCTATAGCCTTCACAGGACTCAGCTGCTTTGCAAATTAAAAGCAACGAATACTGTTTTGTACTTTACATAAGCAGAATATATTTTCTGTGTAACTGAGTCCTTGCCCCTGTTTCTTTAGACTCAGAATGGATAACAGAGTGACCACATAATTTATCATAAACTTTTAGTCATAAAATGAAGCACTGAAAAGCATTATCAGAGACTTCCCTGAGCAAATTGGAATATGTGGTCACCCTAGTCATTGGGGAGCAAGCCAACAACCAAGAAATAGGTTAATGGGTTAAATAAGATCCTGAGAATAGGAATTACTGACCTAGAAATAGGATTGTTTCCCTAGTACTGAGCCAGGGCTCCACCAACAGATGAAAGTTGGGAGACTCAAGTTGGAAGATTATCACATTAGAAATAGAGGTAGTTCACCAATGGTTAATTCTCCTTCTTTATCTTCTACTTTTCAACAATTTTTGACACATTTGATTCTTTTTTCTTCATTGAAAATCTTCATATACTACTGAGTAGTCACACATCATATTTTCCTATTCACTGCGTGCACCTCCTCAGTTGCCTTTGTTGCCTCTTCTTCCTCCTCTGTCAGACTATTTCATTGTTGGATTGCCCCTTAGGACCCTCTTTGACCCTGGCCTTGGTGCTATTTCTCCTTAGGTGACTATTCTTTTCATCAAATGGCTTTAAATAACATTTGTACCAGGTTATATTTCCAGACTGGTCAACCAGCCTTTGCCCCAGATTCATAAACTAACTAGTTAGTTGTCATCACCATTGCAACTTAATAAAGCTCAAGTAAAGCATAAATTCTACCCTGAGAAATGCACTTAACCTCAAAACTTTCCTATCTCAATAAATGGCACACAATTCTTATGGTGCATCAAACCTAAAAACTCAGCTTGATCCTTGAATGATCTTTTTACTTTTTTCTCACATCTATAGACTAATCCATCAGTAATTCTTCCTGTCTCTACTTCAAATGTACATCCCCCACCGGGTTATTTCTCACCTTTTTAATGCTACAGCCTAGTCTAAACCATCATCATTTCTTACCTGGAATACCTCATTAATTTCCTAACAGACATTTCTGTTTCCCAGTTTTAATTTTCAAGATCCTTCCTCCACAGTGTTTTTCTAGTCTTATGTCACTACTTCCTCCCTTTCTAAAAACTCACCAATGGCATCCCATTGCAGCCAGAATGGCTTCTAAGATCCTGTATAATCTAGCCCTTGCCTACTTCTCTGATCTAATCTCCCTTCACATTTATTTCACTCTAGTTGCACTTCCCATATTTCTGTCCCTTTAACAGGCAAAGATCATTCCCATCTTCATGGCCTTTGAGCTTGCTGTTTCTTCTGTTATCTGTACTATCCTCCAGAATTTTGCACAACTGATTTGACATTCTTTAAGTCAGCCTTTTCAGAGATACCATTCTTCACCATGCTAACTAAAATTCTCCCCTCCCTTGGTATGTCCTATTTTACTTTATACATCACTATCAACACCAGAAAATCTAGGCCAGTGTAACTTCCTGCATGCAAGCACTCGGAATTATTCACTGCTTAAAACAGTAACTGGCATCTAGTAAGTAATCATTTACTAGTTCTTGACTGCCAAATATGGAAAATCTGTCATTCTGAAAAGTATAACTAAGATTCATTAAAACATCACATCTCAAAACTGTGGCCTCTATATTTTCCCATGGTTTTTTTTTTTCACGACCAATCTCAATTCTGAACTTTTCGTTGATTCCCCTCTTCATATTTCATCTTCTCCCACAAATCTAGCATAGCTTCCTTTATTTCAACAGTCTCCATATCTACCATCATGGACTAATGTTGTTTATAATGCGGTGACTTTATAATATGTTTGTTTTTATTTACCATCGTACTTGAATATATTATACAATTTTTGGTCTTTCTCCTTTATTTATTTGCTTGCCAGTTGAATATAGATAGAGGTCCTGCAGATTTCCTTCTCTAAATACAATTTCATTTTCTTATTCAAATCACCACCACATCCCCCTCTTGCCTTCATATCACCCATCACTTCCAACATCTGGAAGTTTTAGAGCACAAGAAAAAAGGAAAAATCATTTCTTTTTTTTTATTGTGCACCTGAACTTCTTCATTTCTCACCTTTGACAAAGAATTCCTGGATGTCAGGATACCGATGCACTCTCCTCCCCACCACTTGATTTCTTCACTCACAGTTTCATAAATGTATGCACATATCTTGGAAAACTAATACCATATTTCCACTTTGAAATTATATTCCTTAAATATCTGTTTGCCATTTTTAGAGGATGAAAGAAGATCAATTTTTGAATTGACAAAAATGTATATAAAAAAAATTTTCACTTCCTAGGTTTTAGCCACCGGTTAAGTAGAATCCATGTTATGAAAAAAATTCTACAAAGCATGCCCTACTTTTCTATAGTCCTTGTTCTCTTTTCAGTTTTCTTTTGCAGAGGTATGAACCAGACTGCTTCCTGGGAAGCATATTAGAGGAGCTAAATTTAGATTAAATTAAATTTTATGAAAATCACTCATTCCAAGTAAACTACAATAGACCAGACATTATTCAAGCTCAGAGTTTAAGCAGACTGTAGCTTCTGACTTTGGAGGATTGCAACTGCAAGTAGGTTGGAAAAAAATGTTTAACCTATGTATCAGCACTTTCGTTTTATTCTTTAATTTTTATTTAAGGGCACTGTCTATTTTTGCAGGAGTGTGGCCAATTTACATTTTTTCCAGTTATGTAATGAGTGATGTGTGGAAACTTGGCTCAAACAGCTCTGTTTCATTTCAGTGATATTTCAACTTTTTTTCTAGAGGGGAAAAAAACACAATTGGTACTTGGCTATCCTGTCCATAAATCTAGCCTAGGCTTTACCACCTTGCCCATTCTTTGCTTCTTCTGCAACAAATTGAACCAATTGTGCTTGATACCCTTGGGCTGACCATACACAGACAACTGACCCCATTGCTGGCTTTTCGACTGTCCTAGGTCCAACTCACAGAACATTTTATTCCTATTTGTTATATAGAATATAGAGCTGAGAGCAACTAGAACAATACCCATGAACCTCACAAGATAGAAGAGTCTAAGGAATGCCAATAAGTGGGGAGCACAGTCTCAAAAGGATAGAAAAACCAAGACATGAAAGTGGAAAAACATGAGACCAAAAAGACACAGAACAGATAGAGATAGAAGGAAAAAAAATAATTAGCAGTACATTGAACCATGCAAACATTTTAGCATAGTATTATTGTTAGACATAAATGTAATTGTAAATTGATTCAATTGTTTTAAACTAATGTTAATCAAGTCATATTTATAAATCATATACAATTTATGTTAATTATTTTGCAGGCACATATTTTTAGAGTTATTTCAAAATCATAAAAACATTTTCAAACAAAATGCAAATAGGTGAGGTCATACAATAACTGACAAAAACACTGTAGTATTATACAAGTGTATAAGTGTTATACAAAGTGTTATACTTGGTAGGCTCTCCAGGCAGTCTTGCTCTGCCTCTATTTGCTACACACATTTCACACATATTTAATATATAATTTAATTCAGAAAAGTATTATATACTGTAAGTGTCAAAGAAACCTGAGTTTTAGTTGATGATAACAATAAATCTATTCTGTCTCTGTGCTCAGTCTCTATGGCTTCTGTGTGTGCTTCTCTGAAATGACTCACTAAGTATAACTGCACCTAACTGAGACAAAAACCACAGGAAGGGTATCAATTCAGAGATAAAAATTTTTTAATAGAAATGCAGTTGATAAAGGCAGAATGCAAAAAATTTTAAGTGCAAAAAAAGAATTATTGGGAAAAAAATTGGTTTCAGCTTTAGTTCAACTTTGCAAACAGTAGAACTTCTTAGTCATTTCAAGCATTTAATTTCTACAAATGTCAAATCTTTTTATTTCCACTTGCTTCTACATAGATACATATAATAAAAAGATTATAATAATCCATTTTAACGCTAGACTACAATAATATGAATCTTTTTACCCCAGCAACCAAAGTTTTCCAAAAAACTTTGGAAAAAATATACTATAAAAATTCAGAAACACATATAGCTGAAAAGGAGGCAGATGGCCAGTAACAAAAGGCCAAAAACTGTTTGAAAATATTTCTCACCTATACTTTTCATCATCTCAGCTATAAGAAAGCCTATCCCCTCTTTTTCTAAGCAATGCTCATTTCTTTCTAGTCATTCCCACCATTTCATTTGTTAGTGAAACAAAAATATATGATTAAAGAACATATACAAAGTTTTTCATAAATGTAGAACCCCATTAATTAAAGACTATAAGAAAATGAAAACATTATATTCCAAATTATCATAAATAGTTTCTCAGGCCCTGGTACAGAAATAGAATCTCAGGCCCTGGTACAGAAGAAGAAACACCCAACTAACAAATACAAAAAGAGGAAGGATTCAGGCTACCAGCACTAGAATATAGAGTACAGTTCATTATCTACATAAAAGCAAGTCCTGGGTTTTTAGGAAGGCTCCAAATTCTGGAATGATTATGGTTCTGTTTATACTTTGTGAGGTGCTTGGTACTGCCAACTTTGGGTGAACTTCATAAGGGATGACGGGGGAGGAGTAGCACAGAGTCATAGAAATGTCTGTTGTGAACCAAGTCCTCCCTGGATTGTGTATGTAACAGCTGGAAAAACCTCTGCATTTACTTGTGATAGAATGCAGCATTATGCTGCTCCTGTGAGCCAGATGGCCCCTGCTCCACTGCATATCTCACAAAGTGCAGCCACGACACAGCACCGCTCTGCTTCTTATGCCTGGAAGCTGCTCGTAATGGGATCCTAACCAATGGATCCTACCAAGCTTCAGAGATATTAGGAATGAGCATTAATGAGAGAAAGTGTATGGCGGACTAGAGCGTAGGTTCACAAATCACCCAAGATCCCAGGATGAAAGGACATTTGCATAGCTAGTAAAAGAGGCAATTGAGAACTTTGGACCCAAGACACATGGTAATTAGTTCTCACCTGCTTTGACAGAGAACGGTGCTCCTCAGTGTGCTGAACTGTTGAGAAAAAATATTCAAGAATGTATTCTTCTCCAACTTTAGGATAAAAGTTTAATAAAAGTATATTTATATGGAAATAAATGGAAAAGGTAAATTAGCATTCTCAGTAGAAATACCATTATAAAATCTACATAATTTAATGAAGACAACAGTAAAATAAAGAGCTACCAAAATGAAGGGTACACATGGACCAAAATCTATATTTTGGACTAAATATATATTTTAATTCCAAGAGCCAAGTCTTCATTGACATTTGTCCCAGTCTTTAAATCAGGACTGGCCTTTTGGTCTATAATCTCTCACTCCAAACAAATGAAACATGAATTTATGGATTTGATTGTTAGGAATTTTGGGTGAAGTTTCTTTGTTCTTTAAATAGTTTGGCACTTTTAGTTGTTTATTAAAATTATACATTTATTGATTATTTTGTATAGTATAGATGCTCTCTCGCCTGACCTTTTAAAGTGTCTTCTAAACTAACATATTTGTTGTATTGTACAGATATTCTCTCTCATTTATTGGCTAAATATGCAATTTAGCCGATAGCTTACAATAAAGATAGAAAAGGGAAGAAAGCTATAATCAAATAAATCTAAAGAATTAACTTGAAGAATTCTATCAAAATACTATTAAAAACACAAAGGAGTTCATGTAGTTAGCTAATGTCATTTGTATCATATGTATGTTTTTCATAAAATGAGTAAAGAAAGAATAAAATAATTTCACAATGATTTTAAACTTATCTACAAATTTATAAGTATCCAAGAAGCATAATCTATCTTCACATAAGTATAAATTATGATTATACTTTATTCCAATAAGAACTCAGTTTTAAAAGGCATCAGCAAAAATCATATTAATTTTATATTTAATTAATAATGATGGTGGGAGACGAAGATAAATGGAAAATAATTTTATCAAATCCATTTAAATGAATATAAATCTCTTATGAAGACACCAAGATAGTTTATAGTCCAATGTAAAATTCTTAAGGTTTTAAAATAAATGTTTTATTCTATCTGTGAAGCACATTCAGGTTCATCTTCCTCATTATTGTCTCCAGTGAAGTAACTCTAATTTTTTGTGCATTTTACTGTTAACAATGTGCATAGTTTCCTGCAATGAACTGACAATTTCTACAGAGAAACAATTGTTGATCCACTAGTTGATGAGCAGAAAGATACAGAGGCTTTCCATATTTAGTGTTTCCAAGGAAACCCCTCTCTCAGTATATACTACTTCAACATGCAAGCTTTGAAGGAATTATATTACCTCTGTGTGTGTGAGAGGAAAGCAAAATAGAGGTGTAAGTTAAAAACTCTAGAATGAAACATGAGTTTCATGACAATGAAGAGTATTGAAAGAAATGGCTAAGCATATTGATCTGATTGAGCACAAGCAAGATGATGTTTGAGAAAAAGAGGAAACTAGAAGAAACAAGTATGCCCTAGGGAACTTAGTGAAATAATTCAAAAAGGAATGCCATTGTAAACAATACTAGAATGACAATACAAAGAGGGGTGAGACAAGAAAGCAAATTAAAATAACAGCAACAAATAAAGACCTGGAACTAAAGAAAAATAGAGGCAATGAATTAAGAGAAGAAGCAAATATGCTTATCAATATTTTTTATAGCAACCACATATAAAGAAAACTGGCCAATGGCAGCTATAAAACTTTTAAATTAGTCAAAACTGTTGATTGCAGTATTCTACATGGAAAATGCTTAATATCTAACTTCTTTGATGTACTAAGTACATCAAAGCATCCACTATTATGATTCATTTACAAAAATTGTGAGGATTTCTGAAATACTAAGATATGCATAAATATGGAAATACTTCTAAATATAATAATAATTTTATAAGAATACTTTATTGTGCTTTTGTTTGTTTAATGTCAATATTTAATATTAACATTTTTAATACTTAATATTTTAAATATTTTTAATATTAAAAATATTTTTAATATTTAATAAAATGCATATGCATTTTATTATAGAACATCTGAGAATACACACACACATGACAATGGTACGGCTCCACTCATACTCCTAACTCTCTAATGAGAACCTTACAGAATAAAGTGATTAGCCATCGCACCTCCTACCTCATCACAGCAACAAGTTGATACCTAATACACTTCCAGTCACTATGCACTGTGTTCTTTCACATGTTTCTGAGGGACATTCCAATTTAACTGTATAAATTATAAATATCGTTCTTTTTGGTTACAGATGCTTATTTATGATAAACTAGCTCTATTAGTGAAATCCATGTCAAGCCTTTAAATGAAATTTGTGCTGGTTTTATTTTCTGAGAAAACCAACATGCTTTCTTCCATTTATATCTGTGGCATAGTCACATAAATGTTAATGCTTTTTTCTTCTTAAGCTGATAATGCTTAAAATGCACATAGTGATGGAATAAGTGTTACTGTGTCAATGAGGCTTTAGGCCAAGATTGTATCCTTTCCACAGAAAAGATCTAAGAATTTAATTTATGTATGTTGGATCTATAATCTATGATATTTAAATTCAAAATAAGAGTCTCCTCTATGGAGTAAATATATATGATATAATATCATTATGACTTGGCTCATCTATAACATGACTTCATTACTGTAATCCAAAGACAACTATAAAACAAAAAGCTAGTATACTAAGCTTTGAAAATGACATGTCATAATTCTCTAAAGTAAAAAAGATTGAGTAATGTCAGAAGCATGGCGGAGTGAGATATCTCCCCTGATCTGTTCCCTTAAAATTACAACACACTGAACAACTACAATCCAACAAACAAGTGATAACACTCAGTCTAGTACCCAGTCCAGTCTAGAGACATATCTGAGATATCTGTGCATCAGAGCATCTGAAGGTGCGCGAATCTGGTGAGAAAAGGGAGGAAAGGGAGGGGAGCAGGACAGAGCATCAGGTTGGTCTTGCAGCTCCCTGCAAAATGTGGGGAGGGAGGGAGAGTTAGGTGGTGGTTCTCATTCTTTGAAGCCCGGAACAGACTTGCCTGAGTGATCAGCATATTCCATGTGGCAGAGCCCAATGATCAGAGCAGAGAGCAGGGCAGAGACTGAATGCGGAGAAGGGAAAGCTGTGTATTAGGGACCACCATTACAAGGTAGAAAGCTGAGTCACAGGACCTGGCTGCCTCCCCCAGCATTCCAGAGCATGAATCTCCATCCTCCCAGGGCCAGCACCGAGACCTAGGGGAAACTACAGCAACTAGAGCTGAAACACACACTACAGCCAGTCCCAGTGACAGGGGCGAGGATATAAGAGGAAGACAGTTGAAGCATGAAGGCCAGTGTTATCTAGAGAAAAACAGCAATAGACATTCTACTGGCCTCTCCCAATCTACCCCACCCCAACCCAGTCAGGATGATTTAGAAGAAACAGAAGAGCATTGAATCTGACTGGTGGGACAGTACTGAGACTTCAAGAGCTTTTCAGAGGTCCCATCCCCCTTTACCTTATCCCAACAGGGTGGAGCCCTGGGACCAAGGCAACCTGATCACAGAGAAGACGCACACATCCCCAGAGAATAAAGAGAATTTTTAATCTCAAAGCAGAGATCCAAGAGGCTTGGGTAGTGTAGGAGGCTTGGGTGCCACCTACTGGAAAACAAAAGAAAAAACCTCTTCTTATTAACCTGCTAAAGACAGATCACTGTACAATAAATTTTCCATTAAAAAAAAAAAGCTAGAATATCCCTATTAATGACTAGGTGGAGAAATAGTCCATCAAACACAAGGCAATTCAGAAAAAGTGACAAGGCAATTCAAAAAGATAATAAAAAATCTCCAGAAAATAAGCTCAAAAATATAGAAATATGCAATTTAAATGACAGAATTCAAGATAGCACTTCTGAAATAATTCAACAAGACGCAAGAAAATTCTAATTGACAGTTCAATGAACTTTAAAACAAAATCAATGAACAACAGGAACACTTAACCAAGGAGATTGAAGCTCTAAAAAAGAACCAAATAGAACGTCTGGAAATAAAGAATTCATTAAAGAGATGAAGAATCAAATAGCAAGTTTAGGAAACAGAGCTGACCAGATGGAGGGAAGAATTAATGATACTGAAGACAGAAATATGGAAATGACACAGAAGGAAGAAGAGAGAGACTTGAGCATGGGGGAAAAAAATGAAAGAACTCTACAAGAACTCTCTGAAGCCATCAGAAAAAACAACATAAGAATAATGGGCATATCAGAAGGAGAAGAGAAGGAGAGAGGAACAGAGAGCATATTCAAACAAATAGTTGATGAGAATTTCCCAAACCTATGGAAAGAATTGGATCCTCAAATTCAAGAAGCAAACAAAATACCTAATTATCTCAACCCAAAAATGCCTTCTCCAAGAAACATTATATTAAAATTGTCAAACATTAATGACAAAGAATTCTCAAGGCAGCCAGGGAAAAGAAGATGGTCACTTATAAAGGAAACCCATCAGGTTATCATCGGGCTTATCAGCACTAACTTTACTAGCTAGGAGACAGTGGAACAAAATATTCAAACTAATGAAAGAAATTACCAGCCAAGAATAATATATCGAGTAAAGTCCTCCTTTAAATATAAAGGAGAAATAATGACATTTCAAACATACAAAAACTGAGGGATTTTCCACCGCAAGTTTTGCATTACAGGAAATATTGAAAGGGGTCATTCTATCTGAAACAAAAGGACAAAGAAATACATAGCTATGAGTAAGATGACTAACAGACAGAAAGAGGAAAGTGCAACCCTTATTAAGAACAGGATATTATAAGTTTAAATATTACATAATGGTTAAAGGTTTTAAAAAACACTTTAAAAAGAGAAGACAACAGCTACTGCAACCTAGAAATAAGCATACAGCATAAATAGAGATAATTTGAGACAACAAAATCAGAAAAGAGGAGGGAGTCGAGATCTGAATATGCAAAGGGGAATGGAGATAAGGCACATGCAGAAGATAAAGGATTACTGTGACTGTGTGTGGGTGGGTGGGTGGGTGGGTGTGTATAAAATTCTCCTTTATATAAACTTAATGGTAAACATACACATACACACACACACACACATACACACACACAAAGGCAGAAATGAGAAACACAACAAAAAATAAGAGGGAACAGAGGGAAAAACCATAAAACACCACCAAATTAAAATAACAGACAGAAACACAAGATCCAGAGATACATAGAAACGAATGGAGATATGGAGCTACCAGAAAACAAAAGATAAAATAGCTATAGGAAAATCTCATATTTCAATAGTTGCCCTAAATGTAAGTGGACTAAACTCACCAATAAAAAACCACAGAGTAGCAGACTGGATCAAAAAACAAAACCTATTCATGTGCTACCTTCAAGAGACACATCTCAGCTGCAAGGACAAATATAGACTCAAAGTGAAAGGGTGGAAAATGATACTCCAAGCAAATGGTGTCCACAGAAAAGTGGGTGTAGCTGTACTTATATCTGAAAAAGCAAAAAGAGGAAAAAAATGGACACTTCATAATGATAAAGGAGATAATACAGCAAGAAGACATAACACTTATCAAAATCTATGCTCCCAATCAGGGAGCCCCGAAATATGTAAAGCAACTACTAACAGAATTAAAGGGAGAAACTGACAAAACCACAAATATAGTATAGGACCTAAATATCCCACTGTCAGATATGGATAGAGCATCCAAACAGAAAATTAATAAGAGAATACCAACCTTAAATAACACATTAGACCAATTGGACATAATTGACATTTACAGAGCCTTTCATGCCAAACAAAAGATTATACGTTCTTCTCTAGTGTACATGGAACATTCTCAAGGATAGACTATATGTTAGGATGCAAAACTAGCCTCCACAAATTTAAGAATATTGAAATCATACTGAGCATATTCTCTGATCATAATGCTTTGTACTGGAGAGCAATTATAAAAAGAAAGCAGAAAGAACTACAAATATGTGGAGATTAAACATGCTACTAAAGAATGACTGGGTCATAGAGAAAATAAAAGAAGAGATCTAGAGATATATAGAAACAAATGAGAATAAAAGTACAACATATCAAAACTTTTGGGACACAGCAAATAAGAGAAAAGTTCATATCTTTACAGGCCTATTTCAAGAAACAAGAAAGATCTCAAATAGACAACCTAACATTGTATCTTAAAAAATTAAAAAAGAAGAACAAATGAAGCCCAAAGTCAGCAGAAAGAAATATAAAATTAGAGTAGAATTAAATGAAGGAGAAAAGACAATAGAAAAAAATTAATGCAACTAAGAGCTGATTCTTTGAAAAGATTAATGAAATTGGCAAACCCCTAGCTAGACTCACTAAGAAAAAAAAGAGAAAGGACACAAATAAACAAAATTAGAAATGAAAGAGGAAAAGTTCTGACAGATACTGAAATACAAAGGATCATACAAGAATACTATAAAAGATTATATGCCACCAAATTCAATAACCTAGATGAAATGAACAAGTTCTTAGAAATATACGACCTTCCTAGACTGAATCATAAGGAACCGGAAAATCTAAATAAACCTATCAACAGTATGGAAATTGAAATAATCATCAAAAATCTCCCAAAATGTAAAAGTCCAGGACCAAAAGATTTCACTAGTGAATTCTACCAAACATTTAAAGAAGAGCTAATAACTGTTCTTCTCAAACTTTTCCAAAACATTGAAGAAGAGGCAACACTTCCTAACTCATTTTATGAGACCAACTTTATTTACACTGATACCAAAACCTGGTAGAGATAACGCGCACGTGCACGTACACACACACACGCACACACACACACACACACAAATGAAGACCAATATCTCAGATGAATACAGATGCAAAAATTCTAAACAAAATACAGCAAATTGAATACAATGACACATTGAAGAGATTATACACCATGATCAAGTGGGCTTCATTCCAGAGGCACAGGGATGGTTTAACATATGTAAATCATGTAATACGCCACATAAACAAAATAAAGAATAAAATCATATGATCATATCAAGAGATGCAGAAAAAGCATTTGAAAAGAAACAGCATTCATTTATGGTTAAAACACTTAAGAAAATGGGTATAGAAGAAAAGTAGCTCAACATAATAAAGGCCATATATGACAAACCTTCAGCTAACATCATGCTTAATGATGAAAAACTAAAAACCTTCCCTCTAAGATCAGGAACAAAACAATGCTGCTCGTTACCACCACTATTATTCAATATAGTGTTGGAAGTCCTAGCTAGAGCAATCAGAAAATAAAAGGCATCCAAATAATAAAATTAAAAAGTCCAATTGTCACTTTTTGCAGATGACATGATTCTCTATATAGAAAATCTAAAGACTCCATTAAAAAATTATTAGAAACAATAAACAAATACAGTAAAGTTTCAGGATACAAAAATCAAAGTACAAAAATTCATAGCATTCCTGTCCTCTGACAACAATTTTCAGAAAAAAAAATTATTTTTATTTTCTTTTGCAATTGCAACAAAAAGAATAAAAAATACCTAGGAATAAACCTAATGAAGTATGTGAAAGACCTACACACTGAAAACTATAAGACATTATTAAAAGAAATTGAAGAAGACACTAAGAAATGGAAAGATATTCTGTGTTCATGGATTAGAAGAATCAATATAGTTAAAATGACCTTATTACCCAAAGCATTACATAGATTTAAAGTAATCTCCATCAAGATCTCAATAGCATTTTTTAAAGAAATAGAACAAAAAAATCATCAGATTTGTATGGAAGTACAAAAGACCCTGAATAACCATTTTGAGAAAAAAGAACAAGGCCAGAGGTGGTATTCTGCCCGACTTCAAATTATACTACAAAGTGACAAAAATCAAGACAGCCTGGTATTGGCAGCAAAATAGACACACAGATCAAGAGAACAGAATTGAGAGTCCAGAAATAAACCCCTGTATATATGAGCCAATAAATTTTGACAAAAGTCAAAAACAAACAATGGAGAAAGAAAATCCTCTTCAATAAATGGTGGGGAAAATTGGAAAATCATGTGCAAAAGAATAAAACTAGACTGCTATCTGTCGCCATACACCAAAATTAACTCAAAATTGTTCAAAGACCTAATTATAAGACCTGAAACAATAAGTTGCACAAACGAAAACATAGGTACTAAACTCATGGACCTTAGACTTAGAGAGGATTTCATGAATTTGACTTTAAAGGCAAGGGAAGTAAAAGCAAAAATATATAAAAAGGACTACATCGAACTAAAAACCTTCTACACAGCAAAAGAAACCGTCAAGACAAAGAGGCAGCCATCTGAATAGGAAAGTATATTTGCACACAAAGCCTTCGATAAAGGTCTAATATTCAAAATAAACAAAGAACTCATACAACTCAACAATAAAAAAAATCCAATTAAAAAATGGGCAGAGGAACTGAACAGACACTTTTCCCAAGTAGACTTACAAATAGCCAACAGACATATGAAAAGATACACAACTTTGCTAGCTATTAGATTAATGCAAATCAAAACCATAGTGAGATATCACCTTACACCTGTTAGAATGGCTATCATCAACAGGATAATAAGTGTTGAAAGGTTGTGGAGAAAAAGGAACCCTTAAACACTGCTGATGAAAACGTAAATTGGCACAGCCACTATGAAAAACAGTATGGAGGTTCCTCAAAAAATTAAGAATAGAATTATCATATGACCCAGCAATCTTTCTTCTAGATATTTACGCCACAATTTGAAAACATTTATCCATAAAGATATATGCATCCTGATGTTCATAGTAGTATTATTCGTGGTGGCCAAGACATGGAAACAACTGAAGTGTTATTTGATAGATAATTGGATAAAGAAGATATGGTTCAAATATTCAATGGAATATTACTCAAGCATAAGAAAAGATGAAATATTGTCATTTGTGACAACATGGATGGATCTTGAGGTTATCATGTTAAGTGAAATAAGTCAGATAGAAAAATGAAAACCATATGATTTCATTCATATGTGGAATATAAAACTGAAAGCAAAAAACAAACATGACAAATAGACTCACAGACAGAGACAGCTGATTAGTGGTTACCAGAGGGAAGAGAGGAGTTGTATAGGGGTAAAGGAGGTCAAATATATGATGACAGAAGGAAATTTAACTTTATGTTGTGAACACACAATGCAATATACATATGATGTATTATTGAATTGTGTACTTGAAACCTAAATGATTTTATTAACAGATGTCACCTCAATAATTAAAAAAAAAAAGAAAAACAGTAGAAATGTCACAGTGAGGTTTCTCTCTGTGTGCAGGCACCGCTGTACTAAAACATATATTTTATTAAGTTTTGGCTGGAGGGAAAATTATTTCCAAGTCATTTTATTTATTTAGTCAAGAAGCATATAGTAATTAAAACATTGTTTATAAACAGGAACAAGAATTTATAGCTTAAAAATAAAAAAATAAAAAATATTATTCAGCTAAAAAGTGATAGTACTGGGATTCAAACAAATTAGGCAAAATCGATCTCTATGGTGTACCAGTATAATATAATGTGTATATCATTTTGGCAATTTAATGGTATATTTCCCCTTTAAAAAGATTTATAAGTTCTTTATTTAACGATAATGGCAAAATGTATGCAATTTGCTTTAAAAATACACATTCATGAGTGTTCAGACGAATGTTACAAATGAGGCAGCTAATAAGCAACAGTTCTAAAATTCAAATTTAGATCATTTTTCTCCCAGTCTAGTGCTCTATTCACTTGAGGTAGTATCCAGCATCAAGGCTCAGATCTGTTATTCAAGTGCTTAAATGTTGAACTTTAACTCTTCTGGGCTTTAATGTATATATATATATATATAGACATTTAGATTATTTACACTTCTTATATATATATAGACATTAAAGCCCAGAAGAGTTAAAGTTCAACATATATATATATAAATTAAGTAAACAGAAGTTCCATTATAGTCTTTTTAAACAAAGACAAAATGTATTTTTAAGTCTATTAGAATAACAATAAGAGATTGATAAAATATGAAATTATGTGTTTTAAATGGAACCTAGAGATTTGCAAAACATGGCTTTGCCTATAGAACTAAGTAAATTTTGTAATGTGACAAGTAAACCACTTTGTGCATGTCTCTTTATCCATAAAATGTGCTATCCAAACCACAGGCCTACTAGGAGGATCAATATCAAAATAGGAAAAAGAATAGAAATACATTTTATAAACTCTAAAAAAGAAAAGCAATATGTAATTTTATTCTAACTTTGTTTTTCTGTTATACAATCTGCTTTATAATGTATTTATTGAGATATAATTCATATTCCACAAAATGCACACTCTTGATGTGTATAATTCAATAGTTTTTTAGTAGATTCACAGGGTTTTGCAAACTTTACAACTAACTTTAGAATATTTTCATCATGCTCAAAACAACCCCTTTACTTATTAGCTGGCATTCCCCATTCTCACTTCCCCATTTCTCATCTCTCCTTGACCCTGGTGACCACTAGTCTATCTTCTGCTTCCATGAATTACCTACTCTGGATTTCATATTAATAAAATCATATGTGAACTTTTACGATTGTCTTCTTTTACTTCGCATATTGTTTTCAAGATTCATTCATATTGCAGCACTTTTCAGTATGATTTCTTTTTATTAGCTAATAATATCCTATTATATGGATATACCAAATTTTGTTTATCTGCTTATCAGTTGGTGGACATTTAGATTATTTACACTTCATGAATAATGTTGCTATAAGCACTTCTGCTAAAGTTTTTGAATAGACGCATGTTCTATTTCTCTTGGCTGTATACCTAAGAGCAGAATTGCTGGATTATATGATGTCTACATTTAACGTTTTTAGGAACTTTTAACTGTTTTCCAAAGTGGTATTAGCCACTGTGTATATGGATTCCAATTTCTCCACATCCTTGTAGACACTTTATTGTCTCTTTTATTTTATCAATTCTACTGGATTCAAAATTGTTATTTCGTTGTAGTTTTAATTTGCTTGCCCCTAATGACTGATGATGTTGAACATCTTTTATATATTTGCAAGCCATTTATTTCCTTTGAAGTATTCACTATCTATAGAAGTCCTTTGTCCATTTTTAAATTGGGTTATTTGCCTTTTTATTGTTGAGTCGTAGGTGTTCTTTATATATTCTGGATACCAGATCCAAACAGATACATGATTTCCAAATATTTTTTCCCATTCTGTGTGCTGTACTTGCTCCTTTTTTGGTGGCATCATTTGAAATACATGTTTATATACATGTTTGAATTTTATTTGCATATATATAAAATATATGTGTGTGTGTGTGTGTGTGTGTGTGTGTATATATATATATGTATATATATATATATATACAATTTTTTCAGAAAGTCCATTTTGTCCATTTTGTCTATTCTTTTGTTGCTCATGTTTTTGGTATTATATCTAAGAAACCAAATTTTCTTTTATCATTGTAGTAAGTTTTGATATTGGGAAGTGTGAATCCTCCAACTTTGTTCTTTGTTCTTTCTCAAGATTATCTGGCTATTATGAGTCTCTTGCCTTTCTATATGAATTTTAATGTCAGTTTGTCAATTTCTGCAAAAATGTTAGCCAAGATTTTGAAATAATTGTGTTAAATCTGTAGGCTAATTTGGGGAATGTTACCATTTTAACAATATTAAATTTTCCAATCCAAGATCATGGGATATATTTTCACTTATTTAGGTCTTGTTTCATTTCTTTCAATAATATTTGTAGCTTTTAATATAGAAGTCTATACTGCTTTGTTAAATTTATTTCTAAGTATTTTACTATTTATATTATATTAAATGGAGTTATTTTAATTTTTCTTAATTTTAATGTATAATATTTCATGCTAATGTTATTTTAAACAATCATCGTAAGGGCATTGCTTTGGGTGAACACACAGCTATATTTATCCTTCTGCACTTGAATTTGTATTATAGATATTTGGTGTTGGGAAGAGGGAGGGCAGGGAGATTTTTTTCCTCAGTGATTAAGTAGATATTTATATGCCTTGCTTTTTTTTTTTTTTTTTCAAAACATAAAACAAGATAGGAAAGAAGATATCAGTAGAAAATTATGGTAACCTAGAAGAGCTGCTGAATTCCAGCATCATTAATTCTGCATATTTTATAGGAGAGGTACTTGACATTGTGATGAGAAGCAAGACTGAATAATGATACTCTGTGCTTTCAGTCCTATGCCCACTTAATAAGACTTGTGTCAATCTAATAGAACATGTTGCTTCCAGGTCAGGGTTTGTGGAGTGAATATCTTCACACTGTTATTTTGTTCCTTAAATTCTCCACATTAGTCAGGGTCATGTCAAAATTCTGCATGTCATAATTCACCAAAAAAATGAAACATTTAGGCCAAGAGTTGGTCCTTTGAATGACATCAGCTGAACGATCTTTCTTTGTATTTATTTTTTCATACCTGTTCCATAAGGCTTTGTGATAACTGAAAATAACAAAAGAGAACATGAAAGCAAATGTCAGCCAAAAGAGAGCTGAGTGGAGTAAGTCAAATGTTCTTTTCTAAAAGACCTTTAAAGTGCAACAATTTTAAGTAGTGAGAGATGAATTACAAGTCAGAATTTGCGCTGTGAATCTAACAGCACTTTGAACATATTTATAAGCGATGAAAAAAAAGGAGGTTCAATAAAAATAATCAAATGCCTTATAGTCTTACTTTTTCCCTGTTTTATTCTTTCAGATTTTTTTTCAAATTGTTCTACCTAAATAAACCAAAGAAGGAGGTGTGTTGTGTGTGTGTGTGTTCTCAACTTACCATAGCTTGCTTTGTACTTCTGTGTATGTTTTATTATTAACTATATTTTCTTAAATTTTTCAATAAAATTGATTCTCTATATAGATATAAAAATTTCATTCTAGAGTTTCTATCATACCTCGGCACAGTACTATAAACCCAACACAGTATGAGAACCCCATGTATGTATTGTATTGCACATCCATCCCTGTGTTTGAATCCATGTTCATAGTTTACCTCACTTGTTTTCATTTAAAGTTTTTTGTAGTTAATGAGTGCTGAATCACTTTGAATAGTTTCTTTCTGGCTAAGCTTACTATGCTCTTCACCTTTAACGATCATTTGTAAAACTGGTAGAAATGCACACATGAGTAATTGAGCCCATAATTACCAAAATGCACACACAGTTGGGCATTTAAAAGGAATCTGAAAGCTTTTTATCTTTTACTCTATTACTTTTTCAGCCTTTAATTTATTTTGTAATATGCATGTGAGCTTAGAGAATACTTTTTTAAAAAAACAAAACAAAACAAAAAATACTAATTTGGGGTTAATGACTTTCCAATTAGATGGAGAGCAAGAGAGTAGGTGAGATCTTTTTTTTTTTTTATTCCTCCAGTTAACCCTTATTCAACCTCCTAAAACTCAGTTAATGTTAGCTTACCAAATAAAATCTTTCCAGAACATTACCCTACATTTTGCTACTCCCAGTGTATACTGGGTACCACTCTAACCTCTGAGAACACCTTGTACTTATTTCTATCATAGCGTTTATTGCCTATTTATAAAACAAATCTCTGATTGCAGATCTACTCCCTAGAGAGTGTGCCTCCTTAGTGATTCTGAATCACATCTTTTACTTTTGAAACCCTAGTGTCTTGGGTTTAACATATGTGTGGTAAATAATAATTAAGAACTTGACATATTCAAAATCATCAATTCTTTGTCCTTCATTCGTTTTTGTTCCTTTTAATCTTCTATTACCTGTTTTAAATAGATGTGGACCAGGATCTCTTTTCAAACAACTGTTTTTAATCCCTGCTAGGGTTCTCATTTGGACTTTACTGGTATATTAGATGGGCTGTCCATTCAACCTACAGTTTAAGAATCTTCTTTATAGACAAAATTCACTTTAGATTCAGAGTAATCTGTTTATTATGCACTGATTCATTCAAATTTTAGTTTAGGAAGAGAGGCTACATGTCATGTAGGATTAAGTTGATATCTGGTGGATGACCTCCAAGGGCTCAGGGATGATCCTGATCAGAATCTCTTTCCTGTGAGCCCAACATTGGCCAGTCTATTGTTTTGTTTTACAAGTAGAACTTGAGATACTAACCCATTGCCAGCTATTAGCAATGGCATCTTAGTGTGAATTTATTTTATTGTTCTTTTCTAACACATAGCTGAGATCAACTGCCCTAAAGAGTGAAGTTTGCTGATCAGAAGTAAAGGCTAAAAGATGCATTTAGGAGACTATGGCACTCACTTCCTGGAGGGGAATACCAGAGGGTGGTGCCTCATTAGTAGTCTGCACAAAGCTAGAGAGCAGCAGAGTCCACAGGGCATGAGAGGTGAAAAATGAAAATACCTATTGCTTGTAGGAAACTGCATTTAGCTATTAAGAGAAGATAAAAGGGCAAAAGACAAATTTATTCAACTCTAAAATGTGTATGGCATCTTCAGTATCTTTTTTACTTTTTTAAATGACAAAGGAGAGAGGAAAAGCTGGTCAATTTTACCTTTTTGGCTCTAACCCTACTTTACTCTGGGATTTTACAAGTACTCCTGCAATGCAGTATTTTGGCAACATGTCTTCGCACAGAGTAGATGCCCAATCACTTAGAGAATTAATGCAATCACTTTCATTTGATTTGATGTGATTTATGCAAAGTGAAAGGCAATTTTGCATTACAGAAATAATCCTTCTTCAGACTTAAAGTTCACCACTCACCCTACCTGAGCTTACTGAAAACTGGTGTCCAGTATATTCTCTAAGCTGGAATCACTTATACAAATATCTACCATTGGCATTCTGAGGCTGATGCTATTATTTCATTTTAATCTGACTAAAAATTCTGGTAGACAATTTATGATATGTAATCAAATCAAATCACCAGAAGGATAAGGAACATTTTGTATTTCAGATCCTGAGAAAGGCATGAAATTTTTTCTGGGTTATAGAGGGCTCTAAAGGAAACACTATGAAAACAAAATACACACAAAAAACACTACCAATAACTAATACACAATCTCTTTCTTTTAGACCAAACTGAAAACAAAACATTTCACAAATTGAATGCCTACTAGAGTCTCACAGTTACCTTGAAAGGTAATCTTCATTATATTATCCTAATTGCTCAGGGCCAAGACAGATGTTACACAGCTATTAGGTATGCTAGCTAGCATTGTCATTACTTTTCCTTTATTTTTAGTCCCTCGTTCTTTCTCCAGATCTAGTTTCAAAAGAATCCCTCAACCTTTTGTTTGGTGATCTTGGAATATACAAAACTCCAGATCATAAGTCCCCAAAATTTCAGATACCACAGACCAGTAAAAAGTAAAAAAGAAATGAGAATAAGTTGGAGAGACTAACATACAGTTTCTAAAGCTTTATTCTTCTAATAAACAAGCACTTCACAACACCATAAAAAAAGAAATTTTAATTTTCAACAAGTAGTTAAGGCAGCAATCCAAAAAAGCAGGGGAAGGGCTTTCCTTTAAATTGAATTTAGTTTCATAGAGAACTCACTATTTTACCTTATTTTCTCACATTACCACATACAAGTAAAAACTCCTTCACAGCCAAGTTTATCCAAAATCCCTTTTAAGATAGCATCAGCTGATTGGTGGCAGAACTTCAAATATAGCTAAAAGGAGTTAATTCATTTTAATCTAATAACCATCTGTTGACTAATTATTATGTGCAAGGCATTGATCCAAATCGTAAATAATATAAGGATCACAACGATTCAATCCCTGCCTTCAAATAGCTTATGATCTAATAAAGAAGATAAGGAATAACCAATACAAGGAAATATTAAGAGAAGGGCCATAAGACAGGAACAAATCAAGCTATGAAGTCTAATAAAAAAACAATAATATTTACTTAAGGAGTCAGTAAAGACTTCAAGGAGAAGTCAATTATCAACCACAGCTCCGAACCCTTTTTATATGTTCTATACTATTAGCTAATTTGATTAAATTGAGCAACACAAATTTTTGTGATCATTCTTTTTAATTAGAATTTTATCTCAAAAAGTTAATAATATTACTTTCTTTTGTTCATCAAAATGTAATGTATGCTAAAAGTTATCTTTAAAACCAGTATTGAACAATTTAGTAATCATATAATTACTGAGTAATATTTAGAAAAGACTTTACTTCCTATAATAAATATAAAATTTAGTTTCTATTTGACATTGTGCTTAATCTCTCATTATAGAGACTGCTTGAACAATTGGAAATGTGGTAAAATTGTCATTATCCCAAACCAATTTAAAATTTATTTTTACATTATCTTCCAAGTTCTTGGGCTTGATCATTAAGCTTAAATTGATAGAAGATATAAAATGTAAATACATAATACATAAGCCCGGTTATAGACTTAATATTTCTAAGCAGCACTGAAAATATGCATTAAAATCACACCTGAAAATGAGAGAAGAAAATACCTGAAAACAATTATAAAGATCTTAAAAAGTTGACAAAGTAATGTGTTGCCTGAAAAATAAATTGGTTTATAACCTATATTTAATGATTCCAATAAATTTTTTTAAAAAGAGTAATATTTTTCCTCTTCATTTTGTTCACAATTCTATTTATTACAAACTTTCAGAGTTACTTGTGGCCAGGTTCAAATGCAAATGTTTCATCACTGTTGTAGGCTTAAAAAAAAAAAAAAAGTTATATAAATTCAAAGTGTAATTATTTGGCTGCTCCTGGGAACTTAGGCTTTATTCTTTCTATCTCAAATATCTCAAAAATAGATAATACGCACATTAAAAAGACCAAGCTGAGATTATTTTGACCTAAGTAATGAATAAAACTTTAAGCCAAATCAAAAATATTTATAAGAGAATTTATTCTCTTCTTCATATTATGCTCTTTTAATCTGTTTAAAACATTAAAAAGGTATATAAAAATAATTCATTGCAAAGTATAATATTTCTGAATTTAAAAATAAGATAGCTATAACACAATGATAGTTCCTAAAAGGTGGGACTATAATACCTATCAACATAATATTGGCTCATAAAGATGACAAAAAGTTACCTATTTTAAACCAATGTAAGAAAAGTATATTATTTAAAATTTTTAAAGTTATAAACAGAATTAAAATTTAAAACTATCAATACCTCAAATTTATACAACTTTTTAGAGAAAGTCACATTAAACTTGGCAACTGCTTTAAATTTTAAAATGTTTAATGAAACATAATTACATAAAATTAAGTAACCTAAAACATTCAGAAATTAGAAATTACCTAGAACTGATTTCCAGTTATATTTTTGTTATTGACCTCAAGTGAAATTCAGAGAAATTGATACCATGGGGGTAATTTTCATCACATTATCTTCTCATAGAAAATTTCAGATTTTTCCAGTCAAGATGGTAGAGTAGGTCAACACTGTGCTTACTCCTCTCAAAACCACAACAAAATTACAACTAAAGTACAGAGCAATCGTTATTGAGAATCACCTGAAGTCTAGCTGAACAGAAGTTCTACAACTAAGGACACACAGAAGAAGACACCTGGAGACCAGTAGGAGGGGAAGAGACACTGTCTCACACCTGCATTTGGTGATTAAAAATCAGGAAGGATATCTCAGCTGCGGAGGTCTCTTGGGAAGAGTAAGGAGTCCCAGACCCACACCAGGTTCTCCAGGCCAGGATTCCAGTGCTGGCAAAAGAAGTCTCCACAAATTCTGGCTGTAAAACCCATCAGAGATTGCAGCTGAGTGAGACAGAAGGCTGCTAGAGCACCAGGTGTCCCTCTTAAAGGGCCTGTGTATGGACTTATTCACAGATGACTCCAGCGCTAGGACAGCAGCTCAAAAGGTACCAGGGATACTGGGAAGGAACTGAGTTGTCTGGCTTTAGGGCAAGGTCTGGAGGGGCAGCCTTTTTCCAGACAAAAGTGCTCATAGAGGTTATTGTTTCTTTGTTGAGTCCTCCCCCACAGGTGGCTACCATATTGGAGTCTCCAACAACCTGGATAACACTGGTTGCCCCAGCCCACTCAACTTGTGGCCCACCCAAGCCACTTCCAGTGGCTTTTCCATACAAACAGCCTGTCTTGCCTCATGCTATGGAATTTCCTAAGATCACTCAAGGTTCACAAAACCCAGACAAGCAGCACTGGGCATGGGCAAGTCCTGTACATTTTGCTGAGGAGCACCAAGCCTGGCACTAGTGGCAGCCAGTCTCAGTTCACAGTTTGGTCTCTCAAGGCACATCCAAGCCCAGAACTCATGGCAGGCATCTACAGATTGCTTGATGGCTCATGCCAGGTGGCCCCGGGCAGAGCACAGGCTGAAGCTGAACTAGGCCTGAAGTGAAGGTCATCCCAGGAGGCTTCAGGGCCAGCACACCTTGTAGCCAGCTTTGAACCCAGCCAGAGCACCACCCAGCAGCTTCTGTGGATGACATACACAAAAGGCAGATGGGACAGGCACCAGAGCCCTGCTATAGTCAATCCTGCTCTATAGGGTCAGCCACTGAACAACAGATTCTCCACTGTATTCACAAATGAGTCCTCACAACCAGTCAGCCCATGGGTCAGTCCTTCATACTGAGGTGCAAACAGCAACCAAGGCTCAACTAAAACAGAAGGGCACACACAACCCATACAAGGGACATACCTGGAGTACTTGGCTCAGATGAACAGGGAGACTGTGCCACTAGGTCCCACAGGACTTCTATCACATAAACCCACTCTATTAAAACCAGGAGACTAGCAGCCCTACATAATACATTAAAAAAAAAAAAAACCCACAGGGAGGCAGCCAAAATGGGGAGACCAAGAAACATGTCCCAAATGAAAGGTCAGAACAAAGCTGCAGAAAAAAAACAACTAAACATGATGGAAACAAGCAATCTACCAGATGCAGAGTTCAAAACACTAAGGAACCTCAATGAGCTCAATAAAGAGTAGAAAAACTCAGTGAGAACTTTAACAGAGATAGAAAACAAAAATGAAGACAGAAAACATAAAAATGTTTTCAGTTAGAAATGAAGAATATAATAACTGAAGTAAAGAATACATTAGAGAGAATCGACAGTACATTGGACGAAGCAGAGAACGGAACCAACAATTTAGAAGATAAAGTGCCAGAAAACACCCAATCAGAACAGCAACAAGAAAATAAATCTAAAAACATGAAGATAGTTAAAGGGGATTCTGGGACAACAACAAGCATACCAACATTCGCATCATCAGGATAGAAGGAGAGAGAGAGCAAGGAATTGAAAACCTATTTCAAGAAATAATAACAGAAAACTTCCCTAACCTAGAGAAGGAAATAGACATAAAAGCCCAGAAGCACAGAGTCCCAAGCAAGATGAGCCCAAAGAGACCCATACCAAGACATGTCATCGTTAAAATCACAAAGGTTAAAGACAAAGAGAGAATTTTAAAAGTAGCAAGAGAAAAGCAATCAGTTATCTACAAGGGAAGTCCCAAAGACTGTCAGCTGATTTGTCAACAGAAACGTTGCAGGCCAGAGCAATTGGCAGGAAATATTCAAAGTGATTAAAATCAAGGATCTACAACCAAGATTACTCTACCCAGCAAAGCTGTTATTTAGAATCTAAGGACAGAGAAAGAGATTCCCAGACAAGAAAAAGCTAAAGTAGTCCATCATCACCAAGCCAATACTACAGGAAATGTTAGGACAACGACAACGACGATGACGATGACGAAGGAGGAGGAGGAGGAGGAAGGAGAAGAAGAATAAAGAGGAGGAGGAGGAGGAGGAGGAGGAGGCGGAGGGAGGAAGAAAGGGGAAGGAGGATTAAGAGGTACAAATTAGTAGTTACAAAATAATCATGAGGTTACAAAATATAGCATGTATAGTGTCAGATTGGTACTGGATTTATCGGGAGGATCACTTCAAAAATTATATAAATATCTAATCACTGTGTTGTATACCTGAAATTAACATAATACTGTATGTCAACTATAACTGAAAAAAATGAAAATATAAAAAATAAAATATATAAAAATAAATGCTCCAAAAGATAGGATGCTTTAATTGATAAGATAAGACCATTACATATGCTGCCTATAAGAGACTCACCTTAGATTGAAAAACATATACAGATGAAAAGGAAAAGAAAAGAGGAGAGGAGAGAGGAGGAGAGGGGAGGGGAGGGGAGGGGAGGGGAGGAGAGAGGAAAAAGATATTTCATGAAAATGGAAACAAACAAACCAAAATCCACCTGGGGTAGTCATGCTTATACCAGACAAAATAGACTTTAAAACAAAGGCTATAACAAGAGACAAAGAAGGACCCAGTAATCCCATTTCCAGGTAATTATTTGAAGTAACCCAAAACACTACTTTCAAGGGACATGTGAATCCACATATTTACAATAACCAAGATATAGAGGCAACCTGAGTGTCAATCAATGGGTGAACAGATAAAGACGTGGTACACATACACAATGTAATATCATTCAGCCGTAAAGAAGGAATGAAGTCCTGCCATCTGCAACAGCCTGGACGGACTTAGAGGGTATTGTGCTAAGTGGAATTAAACTGAAAAAAAAAAAAAAAAAAAAAAAAAAAAAAAAAAATTAAAAATTTTTTATGGAATCAAAAAAAACCCCAAAAAAAAAAAACAACAACAACAGCAACAAAAAACAGAAACAAACTCGTACAGAGAACATATTAATGGTTGCCAGATGGGAAAGGGGTTTGGGGGTAAGTGAAAAAAGGGAAGGGATTAAGAAGTACTAGTTGATAGTTATAAAATAGTCATGGGGATGTAAAGTATAACATAAGGAATATAGTCAATATTGTAATAACTATGTATGGTGTCAGATGAGTACTAGATTTATTGAGTTAATTACTTCATAAGTTATCTAAGTGTCTAATTACTATATAGTACACTTGAAATTGATATAATATTATATGCCAACGATAAATGAATAAAAAAAAATTTTTTTAATTTCAAATGGGTTGACTCATTTTAACTAAATTTGGACATTATTAACTAAAATTATTAACACTAGCATAAATTTGGATTGCAATCTAGGATACTGTTTTTCAATTCAATTCACCAAATAGTTATTAAAGACCAGCAAAGCATAAGTCATTAATCACAGAGATAGGAAGTAAAAATTTAAATACTCTGTGTGACAGTCAGCCTCCTGGTATTTACGCCCTGATGTAATTCACTCTTCTTGAGTGTGGGCTGAACTTAGCGATATGCTTCTAGTAAAAAGTGATGGATGTCACTTCCAAGATTAGGTTATAAAAGACTGTCACTTCTCTGTCTGTCTGTCTGTCTGTCTGTCTCTCCCTCCATAAAGCCCTTTCTCTCTCACATTCTGATAAAGCAAGCTATTATGTTGTAAAGTACCCTGTATGGCAAGTAACTAAGGCAGTCTTGGCCAACAGCGAGTGAGAAATGGAAGCCCTCAGTACAACGACCTGGAAGGAAACGAATCCTGGAACAACTACCGAGCAAGCTCAGAAGCAGATTCCACCCTATTTGAACCCTGAGATTACTGTAGCCCCAGCCAGCACCTTGATTGCAGCCTTGTGAGAGACCCTGACCCGGAGAACCTAGTTATGCTGCAGCCGGATTCCTAACCTAATAAACTCTGAAATAATAAATGTGTGGTATTTTAAACTATTGAGGAGGTATTTTGTTATACTTAAATAGGTAACTGAATATACTCTGTCTTCTAAAAATGTATAATCTATTAAAAGTTAAAGTTAAAGTTAATACAAGGTAAGATACAATATATCAAGAGGGTTTTTTAAGTATTATGGTGGCACTACTAAGAATAATGTTTCTGACAACTAGTATTTATTAGGAAGGAGATTGCAAAAAAGAAAAAAGAAGGGTGAAGTCTTTATTTTAGAAAGAACGAAATAATAATCATGAGCCCTGAATGTGACCTTAAAGAATCTGCACTTTATTCTGTAAGTTAGGAATCTTTAAAGGTTTTTGAGCATGGGAATTACATTATCAGATCCACATTTTTGGAAGAAAATTCTGGTGCCAATATGTACACTATATTAAAATATAACTAGGCCCTTTAAAAGGCCATTGCAAAAGTCC
>NW_006436664.1:2076564-2080312 GCF_000325575.1 Pteropus alecto
GGATATGGGTAGGAGGTGCTTGGTAGCAAAATTGGTAGGACTGATGAACAAAAAAATGCAGAAATTAAAATAAAGAGGAAAGTTGAAAATGGAACTAAGATATTCGGCCTAGTTGACTTGAAGAAATGGCAACAGGAAACAAGAGAGCATAAATGGAGGAACAATTTAAAGGAGCAAAGTAAGCTCTTTTGAACTGGACTTGTTTGAATAACAGCAAGATAATAATAAGTGAGCGGTTTCAAATACAATTATGATACTTAGGAACAAAGTCAGAACTGCAGGTAAGGATTTAGAAATAATTAACTTAGGGAATCTGGTTAAAGTCATGAAAAGAAATGAGACAGCCCACTGAGTGCTTAAAAACCTATTACTCTCCACCACCCACAGGATAAAATATAAAATAATTAGTAGCCCACTATTCCAGGTTCAGCTTCTGCACACTCTAACATATTATCTATATTCTAAACATACAAAATGACTAATGAGTCTCCCAAGACATCACGCATTTTCACGCCCCATGCTTAAACCCTTTCATTTCCTATTTCTGAGTGCCCCCTCCCCGAACACTCGTTTAGCCTTATGGAACATCAGAAGTCACCTCTTTTGTGTTTCTAAAGCACATAGCTTTTATCGCATTGTATTATTAGAAATTTCTTACTTTTCCATTCTAACACACTAACACTAGGGCATAGATCATGACTTCTTAATTTTTTGTAACCAGTGGCGTCTTGATTAAATAGCATAGATTCAAGGTGGAAAGCCAAAGCAATTACTAGGGGGAAAAAAGAAATGAAAAAGATGGAGACTCTAAGAAGAAAAAGTGGGGCTCATTCATCTTTAAGAGGTAGACCAAAGAAGATGAAATAATAGAACGAAATGGTTATTTATATTAGATGATATCTCCTAATATTGAATTAAGAGTTCTTGTCAGTCACCACATTCATAAAGACTAAACGTATCTCAAATTTTATTTTTTTAAATACAATAAAATTCATCTTTTGTGATGTTTAGAAGATTTTTTAGATAAAAATCAGAGAACTTTACCAGGAATTGACACTATCCCTTAAAATATACTCTGCTGTACTTAATAGAGCTGATGACTAATAATTGAACTCCATTCTTTATTGCTTCCCATACTAAAGAGTCAGCCATGACTCACATAACTTTTCAAGATTCCTCAATTTTCTTCCTTTTATTCCTTATTACACACTTACATAGATTCTCATGGCAACCCTAAAGTAGATTCTCATGGAAACCCTAAAACTGTACTCAAATATTGTCAATAATATATCTTCAGTTTAAAAAAACAAACAAACAAACAAACAAAAAAACCTTTTTAACTCCAACCTTCCTCATATCCAAGACCACTCCCCAAGCACAGCTGTTTTCTTGCTCTCCAGCAGTTTCGTAAAACTGGACAGCTGAAATATTACCAGCACACAGACCACTCCCTTTGTCAAAGCTATTATTTTCCACAATTGGCAGTATATAAAACAGGGCCATTCTGAAAAACCTACCAGGTTTTTCTTGCTTGTATTGATTTGCTCGTTTTCAATATTTTATCTGTAAGGGAATATATAATAACTTGGATGTTACTATAAACTCTTTCCTCAGGTCCATAAGTGCCAAAAAGATGTTAATTCACATTGTTTGCTTAAGCAGTTTATGTACCACAGTAGAATTTTATTTACTTCTTACTTGAAAAAATTCAATGTAATTTTTGTTTCAACATAGAAGACTCTACATTTTTTACAAGATTAGTTGAAAATTAAAAAATAAATCATGCTATTCGTCATCTTATAATGCATCCCCAAGAAAAAGTTACCAAAATGCTTGCCAGAAAAAAAAATAAAGATTGATAGTACCAGGTTATTTTTATTATATTATGGAAAATATTTGCCTTGAAATCAGTTGCAGCATAATACAATAAAAACAATACTGTAATTCTAAATAGTGTTTGTTGAGCACTTAGTAGGTGCAGGCAATGAAATAACTGGGCCTCAGAGGTATTAAGTGACATGTCTAAAGCTGTATAATTAACACAAGGCAGAAACAAGATTCAAATTCAGGATCTGACCTCACAGACCAGGATCTTAACTCATGCTTTGTAATATACAAGAACTGAACTTCTATAGCACCTTACAATTTACAAAGAAGCTTTAACATATTATGGTCCTCAAAATACCACCAGTGGAAGGTCAGGGCAGACACTGCTTATTAGTGAAGTTGGATTTGCCGATTTCATTTTTATGAATTTTCTCTGTGAACTCCATGGATTCCATGAACTCCATGAACATGTTTTGAAGGAGATTATTATAGAAAATGGAAAAAATCAGAATATATAATTTTTATTAGAGTGCTCACAATAAGAATAAATGACTCATTTAGCACTTCTGATTGGGTGAAGTATCTATATTTTGGCAGAATTCACTGCTAAGAGCTCTCAGAGCTGGTATAACGTTCCCAAGTGAGGTGATGAATCGTCCACACACAAAAGAAGTTTCCTCAGATCGACGATTTCAGTTGTTGGCTTTAACCCAGAGCCATGTTTTTCCCCAAATCTTTCATTTCAACACCTTGGCTTGCCTCTCCTCTTCTTCCTTTAAGGCCTATTTCCTAAAGTCCCTAGAAATGAAAGGAAACCTCCTCATTTATTTCACGTGTATGGAACACTTTCTTTACATCGGGCAAGGGTATAAAATGTTGGTGATGCTTATTCTCAAGAGTATCACATTTTAGAGGGGGAAATTAGTCTTCAAAGTTTCCCTATGCACTTTCCTGCACATAATTTCTGCATATAATAATTGTTCAATAAGACTCGCTCGATGAAAATTGGAACCAGATATCTTCCTTAGGTCAACCATACCCCTTCTAGCTCTTTCTTGGTGTTTAAAATGGCTGGGTTAAAATTACATATTTTTTTAAATCAAGAAGTCAGATTCTGGAGTATAATTTTTAATAATAGAAATTAATTTTAAAACCACAGGCTAACACAAAGACAATGTATATCACACAGTTCTTCAGGAGGAAAAATCAGCAGGAGCTTGGACTGAGATCTGTGCTTTAGACTAAGATTCTTCCAGGGGACTGCGAGGTGGACTGAATCCTGGGTTTCCCCTGCAAATCTTCTTTGCTGGTAACTGAGCAGACAATGACCATCCCAGGTCCTGTTTGAAGCAGTCTTCCCACAACGGGAGATGTGCACATTCTCCAAGGGCTCTGTGTCTGTAGCCACTACCATAAATTTGTAGATGCCTCTATTGAGGGTTTTACTGGCTTCCTTGAGAAGCTGCCTATAGGTACAAGACAGCTGAGCCACTTTACCCATTTCACAATGAACTAAATATATACATGGGGATTGGCTTTAAGAGTTAACAGGCTTCTGTCTTTGCTACAGTTCTGCAGTCTCATTGTCTGCTCAAGGAACACAGATAACTTGAAATGAGAAAGCTAACTACACCCAGGCGGAAAGAGCAGGAATAGAAACTGAAATTTTTAATAATTGTTTTCTCTTTCTTTTTCCATCAAAGACATATAACTGCTAATCAGAGCTTCTAACAGGCATGAGATAGCATTACAGAATTATCAACTGAGTGGATATAATTCTATTACAGAGGAGATATTTGACAGATTAGTTAGCTCATGTCACCTTATCATGGGAAGCTTTCAATTTTTGTTAGACTTTTAAAATGTTTGAAAGTCTCAGAGATTCTCTACTATATTCCCAAACTCTAAGGAGTCCAGGAAT
>NW_006436664.1:2080343-2094013 GCF_000325575.1 Pteropus alecto
GTTAGAACAAATCCTCCTAAACTTAAAAATTGTTGTTTAAGCTTTCTGAATATAAGTGACTTTTGTAGGGATATTCAACCAAGGTAAGTATAATCCATATGTCAGCTAAGGCCATTCCCTACTTTATCATTTCCTCTAATCCATATCTCATGGCCACGAGAAATCCTCTTAGAGAGAATTTTGCCAAAATTTGGAAGCTGACATTTTGTCACCTCTGATTCTGATTTCCTCTCCTTCTAAATTCTCACTATGTTTGATTCAACCTATTTATTTTCTTCTCTCTGCTCAACACCATCTTAGGCAACAAACTTTTTCTCTGATTTATCAAAACACCATTTAATCAAGAAATAAGTCAGACAGAGAAAGATAAATACCATATGATTTCACTTATATGCAGAATCTAAGGGGAAAAAAGAACAATCTAATCAAAAACAGACTCCCAAATATAGTGGATAATTTGGTGATGGACAGAGGGGAGGGGGGTTTGGGGGCTGAGAGAATGGGGTGAAGGGTTAAAGAAGTACAGATTAGTAGCTGGTGGATGGTCATGGGGATGGGGAGCAGAGCAGAGGGAATGCAGTTAGCAATAATATGTTGGCTAGGTGGAGGGCCCAGTGAGGGAGGGAGCAATTAGGAGGATTGTTTTATGAACTATATAGATATCTAACCAATGTACTGTATACTTGAAACTAATTAAAATAAGTAAATTTTTTTAAAAAAAAATTTGTGTATATAACAGACACTACTGAAGGTATGTGTGACATAGCAATATCCTGATGATCACAGGTCCTGATTAGCAACACCAAAAACTGAGTATGGACAGTCCTTTAATAATTCCTCTCCTAGGAATTTCTCATTCTTGATATTTCTCTGCTGTTCCCCAGTTTCTATTGTGCTTCTGACCCTCTCTTTTTCTCTCCGGGGTTCACTCCCACTTCAATTAAGCATTTATTTCTGATGCTGAGCAGTGCAGCCATCAGTCTCCTTCAAAACCATACCCTGGAGGGCTCCTACTTTCCAGCATAAAGAGGTCTCACAAAGTGTCTTGTTAAAAAATGTCCATTTACTTTAGAAGAGAAATCGTGCCACTCCGTAGGGGCAGAGTGGTGACCTTCAGTTGTGTTTTTTCGTAATAGTGCTGTTTTTCACTCTGCTCTGAAAAAGTTTTGCCATCCAAACAAAATACATGTATTAACAAAAAATTAACTCAAAATTTTAATATCATTTCTTGACAACCATACTATTGCAATATCTATCTCAGGAAGTATAATATAAGCAACAACTAAAATAATCTATTCACTTATAATAATATTATAAACCACAATTAAAGGAAAAGAAGTGTGACCTACCTATTCACTTACTATCTTTAAATTTCTATTCTTTTTAACCTTAAAACAAATGGTACATTTTTCATGCCCTTAATCAAACACAGGTATCCATAATATTTAGGTTAAATGCAAGATAAAGTCATAGGTTAACTATAGAAAAACAATTTATTTCATTAATTATTTTACTTACTTAAATCATATTACACAATGGCTACATTAGTAAGAGATATATTGAGTTTAACTTCACTAGCTGACGATATGGCTAAATATTATTGCCTTGGGTGTATATGTGTATGTACAAGCACATGCATGAATTTATGTATGTATGTATACATGTTCATGTACATTGATTCATTTAGTTGTATATTTTAATAATTTAGACTGTTAGCCAAAGTAGGGTTTTTTTTTTAATTTTAGTAAAATAAAATGACCATTTCGTAAAGGTTTGCTTATCACACATGTCCAAGACAAGATTCTTCTGTAGTAAAGATGCCATTAAAAGATGTTCAAGGTCACCAGTCATCAGAGAAATGCAAATTAAAACTACAATGAGATATCACCTCACACCTGTCAGAATGGCTATCATCAATAAATCAAGGAACAACAAGTGCTGGTGAGGATGTGGAAAAAAAAGAGAACCCTCCTGCACTGTTGGTGGACTTGCAAATTGGTACAGCCACTATAGAAAACAGTCTAGAGGTTTCTCAAAAAATTAAAAATGAATGTACCTTATGACCCAGCAATTGCACTTCTGGGTATTTATTCAAAGAAAATCAAAACAATAATTTGTAAAGATTTATGCATCTCTATGTTCATGGCAGCACAATTTACAGTAGCCAAGACAAGGAAGCACCTAAATACCCATCAACAGACGATTGGATAAAGAAGTTATGGTTCATATATGCAATGGAATATTACTCAGCCATTAACAAAAATGAAATCCTACCATTTGCAACAACATGGATGGACCTAGAGGTTATTACGCTGAGTGAAACAAGTCAGAGAGATAAATACCGTATGATTTCACCTATATGCAGAATCTAAGGAACAAAAAGAACATAATCAAAAACAGACTCACAAATATAGTGTGATGGACAGAGGGGAGGAAGGTTGGGGGGCTCAAAGAATGGGGTGAAGGGTTAAAGAAGTACAAATTAGTAGTTGATAGATGATCAAGAGGTTGGAGAGCATGGCATAGGGAATGCAGTCAGCATTAATATATTGGCTAGGTGGAAAGCCAGAGGAGAGAGAGCAATTAGGGGGATCATTTTGTAAACTATATAAATATCTAACCAATGTACTATATACATGAAACTAATAATAAAATAAAATTTAAAAAAATATAATTGGACAATTAAATATGGTACCTATATCTAACCTAAACAGAAAAGCATTCTAGAGCTATCTGCTCAGGAGAACTTAAATTTGATGAATCAAATCAACATTGTAGAACTGTATTATTTGCTCAATCATGGAAATTATAATTTTCATGGACCAGTTTGTATTTCATTTAAAATTTATGAAGCCCTCCAGATGTGCCTCTTAACTCAAACAAATTTTACATTTATAATGGCTTCTCTCAATGCTATGAAAATACAATACTATATGTCTCAGAATTTACAGGCTTTAATTTAAAATAACTATAGTTGATAACATGAAGAAAAAGTATACCAACTAAGCCAGAATAAACCAGTTATATCAACATAGTTATTTGGATATTTAGGGATGTGAAGTACATAATCTGTGGAAGGAAGAAACAACTGGGAAGCATATTCCACTCTTTGGTTTGGGAAATATAAACCATTGTGAAAAGTACAGGTAAAATTCCTATCACCTCACAAGTTATCTTTATTACTTACATACTATGAAACCCATCAGACACATTGTATTTACAGGGTGTAGTGACTGAAATACAACAATAATTGCAATAACAATGAGCACAAATTTTAGAGGGAAGGTGAATCTGACTCTGACATTAACACTGGATTTAAATACCTTGCAAATTTTTTTCACAAAATCCTTTGCCAAACGTTTAGTATAGCTGAACGCTATACAAGTTTGTATTAACACAAAGGAAATACTGTAGAGCCTATATTTCTAATATATTCAGAATTTATTCATTTCTCACCACTTTACTGATACTACCCTGGGCTAAATCCTCATCATCTTTTACCTGTAAATAACATTTTCCTAGGTATCCTATTTCTACTTTTGTGCACCAGAGTCATAGTAACAACAACAAAGGCTATAAAAAATAACCAAAAAAAAAAAAAAATCTATCATGACTATAGCAGCCAAAATGATTTTTAAAAGACAAATCAGACGAGAACATTCCTTTGATTAAATCTGCAATTGATTCCTTTTCTCACTGCTGGTAAGAGCCAGACAATGCCCTACATAATCAACCTGACTTCAGTCCCTACTTTACTCTTCCTTGATCACTCTGCTTACATCCACAGTGCTCTCCTTCTGGATTCTGACACGTGCTGGACATGCTCCCACCTTGAGCTTTTGCTACACATTTTCTTGTGTCTGGAATGCTCTTTCTTTAGCTGTCCACTGGGCTAATTCTCTCACCTCTTTAAAATATAGTATTTGATCAACCTCACTTTCTCAATTAGGTCCCCCACTCATTTAATATAACAACCTACCCAGCCTCAAAATTCTTCCCCCCACAGACTCCTGATCCTGTTTATCCTATTTTAGTTTTTCCATGACACTTATCGTTTTTTATAAAATTATGTCTTATGTTAATTTCTTGTTCTATCTCTTAAATTTTAAGTATTCAAAGGCAAGGGTCTTTGCACTTTTAGTTCACTAATATATTCCATCTCTAACTTGGGTGGGCATATTTGTTCACTGTCAAACGAATGCAAATTTGATATAAATGTAACAAACAAGTTTCTAGTCACCAACACAGACAGTACAGAAGCCTCATGGGAAAAATTTGATTTATGGCACTAAGTAGTCAAACCTCAGCAACTGATATTATTAGCATGACATCACATATTATATCTCCATCAGCACTAACAGATATCCTGAAGTATTCTCCCAGAAACTTGAAATAACTACTCTTGATGTGCAATTCCTGATGACCTTACAATTTTATAATTCATCATGGAAACTCAGACCCTAGAATTCCTTGGATACTATCATTTTTTAAATGAGTTACCTGTCGTTTTATTGTTATCTTCATTCTCTTCTTATATCTTTTCCATTTCCTTTACTATGCTGTCCTCCTCTTCCTGCACCCTAAATGTTAGTATTACCCTAAGTTTCCATCCTTGGTTGTATTTCCTCTTTATTTTATATTTCCTCTGGGCTATCTCTTCTATGCCTATAAGTGCTATCACCAATTAACCAGAAGTCAAAGCCTCTAGCTCTACATCTTCTGCTAATTTCCCTTTCTGTAGCCTAACTGATCATTAGAGTTCCACTTGGATATGCTATGGGCATGCCAAATGTGGAATATCAAATATAGAACAGATAATCTCACTACCACTGCAGCCTAAAGAAATATCTACCTGAATTCTTGGCCATGGTCAATAGCTTTATTATCAATCCAGTTGCCTAAACCAGGAAGCTGGAATTCCTCTTCGCCATTCCTTTCCTCACACCTGCTTTCACCTCCTGTTACGTCTTTTCAATTCCTTTTCGATTCAATTCTATTACATAATTATGTCTTATAATTCTCTATTCCATTTTCCAAGCTACTGTGATAGTTTTTCATTTTATTATTTCTTACCAGGATTATAGTAGTAACTTCCTATTTGAGCTCCAATGTCTATTCTCTTCTCCATGACAATCCCTGCTCTGTAATTTGTTCATCTGAAAAAAAATCCTACTGCACTTCCAAATAATACTTATCAAACTGCATATTTATTTTTTTGAGAATGTCAGTGAGTCTTGGTATATGGTTGCTGGCTTCAGCCAATAAAATTACTCAACCTACATGGAGTGTGTCGCCACAGTAATGATGAAGGTAGAGCAAGGGGCCAAGGGTGACACATGCATGAGATCATAAAAAAAATCTAAGAATGTGAACAAGATGTGTCTAATACATAGCTCAGCCATTGATAACAGTCTTTCTAAGTTACTCATAGGGCAATATCTCAAGATTTGCCTAAACCACTTTTGCTTCCTGACATCCTTGCCTATATTTATCTGTTACTCATTTTCACAATAATATTGTTTTCCATAGAATAAAGTCAAGGTATTTGCCTACCTTGTAAAGCACAGCCCATCAATTTTACCTAATTTTCCCAAGTAAGCAACTCAGAAGACTGTATAAGACCCAGAGCACAGATGAACTAGGTGATATAAAAATTTTATCAATTATAAACATTTTTCTCTCAGGATATAGAATCATTTGATGTAATATTCCAAGAATTATATCATATTAGTTTTTCAGCTCTATTCCACACAAATATCAGTTAGATTCACATAGCATAAAATTGATTTAAAATTTATCATAGCGAGAATGAAACATACAAACATATTAGCAAGAACTTTTTAATCCTCTTTTCTATGTATTTTGCATTTTAAAAAATTTAAATTGAACATATATTCTTCTTATACTAGGAAAAATATTAAATTGTAAGATCTGAGTTAAGGAGAGAATTGCTTTATGTATTCTAAAGGGTTCTAAGGTTCAAAATAGCATCTCTTCAGTTCATTGCTATTTGTTTCTGGTTCTCTAAGCTCCTAAAGTTATAAGTTGTAATAATTTAGAACATAGCCTAGAGTACTTCTAGTAACAAAAATGACTAGTCCCTAGAAATCCTGTGCAACCCTTCCCAATATATCACTGCCCATTATGGCAACTCTGATTCTTCCTAGTCCTGGGCCAAACTATCCTGGGAACTGAAATAAAAAGAACATAGTTTAAAACAAATTTGGTTTTAAAATAATGTATTACCATATCTTTAATCTCATATTGCTAATTAAGAATAAAGTTAAACTTAAAATATTGTCCTAATTTAATTTTTAAAAATATTGTCCCAATTTTAGACTGCTAATTATTATGCTGGTAGAGAACTCATGAATAATTTTTAGTTTATATTGCTAAAAATAAATGTGCTCCACAATGGCGAAAAGAGGATCAAGAATAAAAATTGTTTTGTTGACTGTGAATCATTTATAGTTTTTTTCCCTAATTGAAAACATGTTAGCACATATTTTTTTTCCTTTCAAATCTACTCTTCTTTTACTAAAGAAATATATAAGGCACTGAGAGGATGTTCATTTTAGTGAACTTCAAAAAATTCTGTTTAAAAACTAAACAGCTATAAACTAAATAAAAAAAAAAGTCCTAGATTTTTCATGAATCTTATAGTAAGTGACAAAGCAGGATATGTGTAGCTCAAGCTCTAAAAGATATCAATATGACCATCCATACTACTGCCCTCACCACAGGTACACTGTGCTGTGCTTGCAGGTGATGTTTTAACCTAAAGGGCACTGAGTCAATTCCTGGTGCTCAGAGACTTTCAAGTACTGGCAGATGGCATTTCTCATATACAAAAACACTGTAACACAAGAGTGCACTTCTACAGTGAGAAGGATCGGCTTTCTGAATCAATGTTACCTCTGCTTCTCTTGCCATGAATAATCATTAATGATTCTGTGGAACTCTCGGCAGGATTGCAGGTGTGTCTCTGTATGCTAGTCAGAGTGTCATATAATCAAAAAGCTGGAAAGGACCTTCAGGACTAGCTAATACAGTGTTTTGTTTTAGAACATGAGACCCAGGAAGAGTAAGTAACTTGTTCTTCAAACATTCTGTACAGAGAATCATCACTGATGTATTAAGGTAGTTAGCCTCTTAAAAGAATTCCATATATAATTCTTTCAATTTAAAAATGTTGATAAACCCCACATAGATGCATATATAATTTTCTCGAAGCCAACTTAACTTTAACAATACCAACTTTAAAACTAATGCATATATTTAAAAGCTAAGTATATTTCTTAACAACTTTGTGGAAGTCAAGGTCTACATTATTAATCAATTTGTGAGAAAACTCCTATTTTTATACCAAGCAAAATCCCATCCCCCAAAATATTCATCTTTCTTATTCTGAAATCAAATTTTAGTTTATAGACAGACAAGAGCATCTAGCCTCACAGTACCCGATTCCATTTACTGTACCAAATTAGCAAGTCACAAATTGGCCAGCTCTGAAATTAGCAATTAATAAAGTGGTATGAGAAGAGAAAATTGACACTTTTCTCAACTTGCTAAAACTGGGACATTTAGTACTTCCACATCACCTTTCTAGAGCAAAGGCAGGGGTACAGTGTCACAAGCTGGAACTTGGTTCCAATGAAGCATCTTTTCATTGAAGCACTAAATGGAGGATAAAAAATATAGAGGCTTGGCAAAAAAAGTAGGCTTAGACTCTGGCACTTTCTAGATGTGTGACCCTAAGGAAATTAGTTAACCTGTAATATGTCGTTTCCTTGTCTGTAAAATGGCAAGGATAATAAGAATAATAATACAAAGATGGTCATTTAAAATGTGATGGCAGTTCTAAGTCCTTGACCCACAGAGGGTTCTTAATATATTTATATAGTAGATATTCTTCTTACACTTTCTAAAAAATAGGGACACTGTTCCAGCTTAGGGGGAAAAAAAAACCTGCATTGTGTTATATATTTTTATAAGTTTTATTGATATATAATTCACACATCATAAAGTTCACTCTTTTAAAATATATACTTCAGTGGGTTTTAGTATATTCATAGAATTGTGAATCATCACTACAATCTAATTTTAAAACATTTTTATCACCCCTCCAAAAAAAAAATTCCATACCCATTAGCAATCATTCCCATTGTCTCTCCCCTTGCCAGGCCTAGGCATCAACTAGTCTTTCTGGATTTATAGACTTGCTTATTCTGTATATTACATAGCAATGGAATCATACAATTTCTTTTTGTGGGCTTCTTTACTTAGCATAATGTTTTCAATGTTCATTCATGCTATAGTATGTATCAGTACTTTATTCCTACTTATTGTTGAATAATATTTCACTCTATTTATCAAATTTTAATTATTAATTAATTAGCTGATAGACATTTAAGTTGTTTATCCTTGAGGTATTATGAATAACGCTGCTATAAATATCAGTACGTAGGGTTTTATATTGACATATTTCCATTTCTCTTGGTTATGCACCTAGGAGCAGAATTGCATGATCCACTTTTGACCAATCGATGATTAACATTTAGGTAAATGCCAGTGAGTCAAATTTCTGGATCCAATCATGGTAACTCTATGCTTACCATTTAGAAGAACTGTCAAACATTTTGCCAAAGTGGCTGCACCATTAGCAATTCCGGCAACAATGACTGAGGATACTAATTTCTCCACACCCTCATTGACACTTGTTATTGCCTATTATTTTTTTAAATTTTAGTTTTAGCTATCAATGTGTGTTAGTGTTTCACTATGGTTCTCATTTGTATTTCTCTAATAATTAATGATGTTGAGGATCTTTTCATGTGCTTATAGGCCATCTCAATACTTCTTTGGAGAAATGTCTATTTAAATCATTTGCCCATATTTAATTGGGTTATTTATCTTTTTAGTGCTGAGCTGTAAGAGTTATATCTTCTGGACATAAATGTTTAAATCAGATATGATTTACAGATATTTTCTCCCATTCTGTACACTATCTTTTTACCTTCTTGATGGTGTCCTCTGAAGCACAAAAGTTTTCTTAATTTTTGTCTATTTTTTCTTTTCTCCCTTGTATTGTTGATATAGCTAACAAACTATTGCCTAACCCAAGGTCATGAAGAATTACTCCTATGTTTCTTCAAAAGTTATATAGTTTCAGCTGTTAAATTTATGACTTTAATCTGTTTTAATATTTTTTATGGTGTAACATGGTTCTAACTTCATTCTTTTATATATAAATATCCAGTTGTCTCAGAACCATTTGTTGAAACATCATTTTCACAATAAATTGACACCCTTGTTGTAAATCAATTGATATCTATTGACATCTATTGGGATCTATATTTTATTCCATTTATCTTTCCTCATCCAGTTAATACACTATTTTGATTATTATAGCTTTGGAGACAATTTTGAAATACGGAAGTATGAATCTTCTAACTTTGTTTTTTTTCAGGTTTTGGTGATGCTGGATTTTTTGCATTTCCATAAGACTTACAGGACTAGTTTTCAAAAAAAAGACAGGTAGGATTTTTATAGGGGTTGCATTTACTCTATAGACCAATTTGAAAAGTACTGCCATCTTAATAATAAGTTTTCTGATCTTTCATGAATTACATCTTGAGTCAGTTTGAGTAGTTTGTATCTTTCTAGAAACTTGTTCATTTCACATAGGTTATACAGTTCGTTGGCATAGTTGTTCCCAGTATTTCCTTATAAATCTTTTTGGATGTGTCATATCAGTAGTGATGTACCTTCTTTCACTCCTGAATTTTGTAATGAGTCTAGCTCTTTTTTTGTTTGTTTATCCTAGCTAAAGATTTACCAATTTTGTTGATGTTTTCAAAAACCAAATTTTAGTTTTCATGATTGTCTTTTGTTTTCCAATTTCCATTTCATTTATTTCTTCTCTAATATATATTAGTTACTTATTTTCTTCCTTCTGCTTGCTATGGTCCAAGTTTTGTGTGTGTGATATATATTTGTTTCTATAATATATATGTATTTCTACAGCTATCTTTTTTCTTTTTCAGTTACAGTTGACACACAATATATTAATTTCAGATATACAACATAGTGATTAGACTTTTATATACCTTACAAAGTGATCATCCTGATAAGTCTAGTACCTATCTGACACCATACCTAGTAATTACTATATTATTGACTATACCACCTATGCTGTACTTTATATCCTGCGACTATTTTTATAACTGGCAATTTTTACTTAATCCCTTTCATCTTTTTTACTCACTCCCAAACCCCCTCCCATCTTCTATGTCCTTTATGACTAGATGGTTTATAGTGTTATTAAAGTTCTCTATTTTCTTGTTGTTAGCTGTTAATCTTATAGAGGAATATCTTGTTGATAACAAATCATTTTTTCTTCTTGCAAGATTATTCTCCTTATTTTGCTTTCTACAGTTTGACTATATTGTGTCTAGGTGCAAATATCTTTGTGTCAATTTTAACTGCAGTTTCTTGAGCTTTTTCAATTTGTAGATTTATATTTTTCATCAAATTTGGGAAGCTTTCAGCCATTATTTGTTCAAATATTCTTTCTGTCCCATTCTTCTTTTCCTTTGGGATTCTCATTATAAACATGTTGGTATTCTGAATGGTGTGCCATGGGGGCTCTTTTTTCTTCCATTTTGGTTGCTCAAACTAGATAGTCTCAATTGACCTATCTTTAAGTTCACTGATACTTTCTTCTGCCAATTCAAATATATCATTAGGTATCTCTAGTGACCGTTCACTTCAGTTATTGTATTTTTTAACACTAAAATTTCTATTTGGGTATCTTTATCATTTCTATTGCAGTATTTACAAAATATCATTATTATATGTCCCTTTAATTTTTTAAAATGTGGTTTCTTTTACTTCTTTAAACTATTTATAATAGCTTATCTAAAGTTCAAACTCCATTATATTCAACATCTGGGCTTCCTCAGAAAGTTTTCATTGGTTGATTTTCCTCCTTTGTATAAACCATATTTCTCTGTTTCTCTCCTTGCCTTATAATATTTTTGCCCCCAAAAAAGCATTATAATATTATAATGTGGCAATTCTAAAAATAAGATTTCCTGATCCTCAGGCTTGGGCTTTATTACTTTTTGCTGTTTATGTAGTTACTGTTTGCTTGTGACTTTCCTGGGCTAATTCCTTACAGTCTTAATTTTTGTATGTACAGCCACTAAAGTTTCTGTTTGATTAGCTTAATGGTAAGCTAATGATCAGACAGAGATTTCTTTAACTGTCTTGAGCCAATAAATCTCCTGCTCTTGGTTAAGGATCTTGTGTAGCCAGGCAAAACTTCAACATTCTGGCAATTTACAGCCCCAAGCCTTTGCTTCCAGCTTGTGTAGAGCTTTATGTTTAGCAAGATGTAAGAAATCAGGGCTTTCTCAGGTCTCTCCAGTACATGCTCACAGCCCTGTACATGCAGGAGAACTTTAAGATTTCTTGTAATATATTCAAGCTTCTAAAAGCCCCCTATGAAAATCCTATCTCCCTGAATTTCCATTTAAGTTTTATATCTAGCCTCTTGGCTTTCCCCAACTGGTATCATTTTCTCAGATATCTGTGAGGCTAAATCCAGACCGTCCTCAAATAATGTAATTTCATTCAACATAGTTTTACTATAATATTAATGAGGTAAAGTAGGAACTTAACACTTGTTTATCTCAATTAGCCTATGGTCAATTAGCCTATGATCAAACTGGTTTCATTATACATTGTTTCACTCAAAGTTCCAGAACCTATTAACGACATTAAGTATGGACTTAAATTAATTGACGCTGATGGCTTTTTGACAGATTCCTGAGGAAAGGGCTTCTCCCACTGAGTGAGGTGTGAGTCAGGTTAAATATAAACTAACCCTGTGAAGAGATTTTCTAGGGATCTGCTAGACAAATTAAATATTGACGATTCTCTTGGGATGGGGCATTTTGGAGATATTTAAACTCATTCTTTCTCTCTCTAATGATCTCTAAGCTGCTGGATTTCACAGCTACTGTGGTTACAAAGTTGCTGGTTTTCAAAGTCACCATCCTGCTGAGGAGAAGGGAATGGGGATAATACAAGTTACTCTACCGGAGTTACCGCTATCCTTACCAATAGTCAGTAATTTTTCTTGTATAAACACTTCCTAGATTGTTGCAAACTTTGGTTATTCCTAGATCACTGAAAACAATGATTTTCACTTTTTTCTTTTTCTTTTTTTTTGGCCAGTGTCTTCATTGCTTTTATAGAGGAGGAGATCTTCAGAGGTCTTTACCATTCCAGAAATAACTCTCTGTATTTTTTAAAACTGAGACTATTTCATTATAAAAATTAAAAAACAACTTTTTTTCCCCAGAAAAAATTTTAACATATCAACCTTATTCATTTTCAATTATTTTCATGGAATGACTATTTTCATTATTTATTTCATAGATTTTAAACACAGCAGCCAACTAGATTATAAACATCCAGATCTAGATTATAATCTCGAGTCTATCACTAATTTGCTTTGTGAACACTAAATTTCTTAAATTCTTTCAGCCTTAGATGATTTATTCTTAAAGTAATACCTACCTACAAAGGTCGCTGTGAGCATTAAGTATAATTTCGCATATAATTTCTCAGCATCTAATAGACTTCAATAAGTAATATTTCCTTTCCCTTTTCCTTCCTGTTCTAAAATGTATATTTACTGAAAGAATGCTTGTGCTATATTGCTTAATTCTTTAGCATAATAATGCCGTCTGCTGGAAATCCCAACATCATGATCAACAAAAAAAATGGATCTTGTTAACAAATAGATATTACAGTTGATGTTCCATCATATCTGATCTATTGAAAAATAGGTCAAATTCCTGACATTTTCCTCAATGTTTATTTTAAACTTCACACCACACTCACACATTCACACACACACATGCACACACACAGACCAATATCATTAAAATGGTTTACGATTACAATCAGTCTTATTTTTTCAGAATCATCAGAGAAAAAATTGCTAGTAGAATCAACTTACCATGAGTTAAAATTGTTCTTTTCAAAATAAATTTTTCTAAAGGTAAATAAAGATACTGAGGGAAACTTCATAATGATAAAGGGAATCATGCACCAAGAAGACATAACACTTATTAATATCTATGTTCCCAATCAGGGAGCTCCAAAATATGTAAAGCAATTACTAACAGAACTAAAGGAGTAACAGACCAAAGCACTATCATAGTAGGGGACCCAAATACCCCACTGTCAGATATGGACTGATCATCCAAACAGAAATTCAATAAGGAAATAATATCCTTAAATGACACATTACACCAACTGGACATAATTGGCATTTACAGAGCCTCCCATTAGAAAACAGCTGCGTATACATTCTTCTCTAGTGCACATGAAACATTCTCAAGAATCGACCACATACGGGGACACAGAGATAGCCTCAACAAATATGAGGGTTGGAATCATAACAAACATATTCTGTGATCATAATGCTTTGAAACTAGATATCACCTGTTAAAAGAAAGCGGAAAGAACCACAAATAAATGGAGATTAAACAACATACTACTGAAGAATAACTGAGTCAGAGAAGAAATAAAAAGGGAGATCAAGAGATACATAGAAACGAATGATAATGATAGTATAACATATCAAAACTTTT
>NW_006436664.1:2097001-2110186 GCF_000325575.1 Pteropus alecto
AAAATAAATTTTCTAAGAGCTATGATTTGGTTTCAAACATTTGCTATAGATCCATAAATTTAGACATAAATGTAGCTTTTTAAATCATATAGGGAGCTAATTACTAATAAAATAAATTTAAAAGTATGATATCAATTTTTTATTTTACAAGAAAATGACTCAAAGATAACAAGTCAACTATTATTGTAGAATATAAAATACACTTTTATAAAGTAAATGATAAATTTTTCTAAGAGCTATGATTTGGTTTCAAACATTTGCTATAGATCCATAAATTTAGACATAAATGTAGCTTTTTAAATCATATAGGGAGCTAATTACTAATAAAATAAATTTAAAAGTATGATATCAATTTTTTATTTTACAAGAAAATGACTCAAAGATAACAAGTCAACTATTATTGTAGAATATAAAATACACTTTTATAAAGTAAATGAGTCTTTGAAAGCTTCCTAATTGTGCAATAGATGATTAAATAAATCATAGCACATACTTATCATGGGATATCATAGCTTCAAATTTCAAGTTCTCAAAAGTATTTAGTAATATGAGAGAATCATGATTTATTACACATTTAGACTAATTAAATTATAAAATAAAATTTTATTCAGATTAGTAAATAGAAAAATTATAAATTAGTAGACCTAAGTAGTCACCAAAATGTTGATAATGTTTATATATCTTCATTGATTTATTTTTATTTTCTTCTTTATGTGTCTAGGAACATAATTTTTAAATTTTTCTACAATAAATGAATTTGTGTCACAATAATTTGTTTCTTGCTTAGAGAAATATTTGTGAGTTCTGATCTTTTTTCTTGATATGTTTTCTGGCTGTAGTTGGTAAAATTTTAGTTGATTACTTTCTTTTAAAACATCTTTCCCATTTCTTGAAGGTTGCTTGAATGAGAGATAATTCTTCTTCACAGAGTCTTCTTTTATTTACAGTAACTCAATATTTGACCTGATATAAAAAATAAAAAATTTCTGAAAGCTCGAAGTTACTATGGAGGTTTTGTGTAGTTAACAAGTATTTTATCTTGTGTTGACTGTCCACTATCATCACTATTATTCGATAGAGTATTGATACAAAACTCATGGACCTTAGATTTAGAGTAGATTTCATGAATTTGACCTCAAAGTCAAGGGAAGTAAAAGCAAAAACATATAAAAGGGACGACATCAAACTAAAAAGCTTCTGCACAGCAAAAGAAACCATCAATAAGACAAAGAGGCAACCATCCAAATGGGAGAAGATATTTGAAAACAATGCCTTCGATAAGGGCCTAATATCCAAAATATACTAAAAACTCATAAAATTCAGCAATAAAAAAAATTCCAATTAAAAAGGACCTGAACAGACACTTCTCCCAAGTAGACATGCAAATGGCCAGCAGACATATGAAAAGATGCTCAACTTCTCTAGCTATTAGAGAAATGCTAAATAAAACCATAATGAGATACCACCTCACGTCTGTTAGAATGGTTATCATCAGGACAAGTAAAAAACAAATGTTAGAGAAGTTTTGGGGGAAAAAGAACCCTCATACACTGCTGGCAGGAATATAAATTGGTACAGCCACTACAGAAAGTAGTATGGAGGTTCCTCAAGAAACTAGGAATAGAATTACCATATCACCCAGAAATTCCTCTTTTGAATATTTACCCCCAAAATTTGAAAACATTCATCTGTAAAGATATATGTACCTTGATGTTCATAGCAGCATAATTCACTGTGGCCAAGATATGGAAACAATCGAAGTGTTATTCAATAGATGATTGGATAAAGTAGATGTGGTACATACATACAATGGGATATTACTTAGCCATAAGATGAAATACTGCCATTTGTGACAATATGAATGGATCTTGAGATTATCATGCTAAGTGAAATAAGTCAAACAGAAAAAATTAAGAAACATGATTTTACTTATATTTGGAATATAAAACTGAAAGCAAAAAACATGACAAACAAACAGAGACTCGTGGACATGGACAACAATTCAGTGGTTACCAGAGGGAAGGGGTAGGGAAGGTAGATAAGGGTAAAGGTGTTAAATATATGGTGATGGAAGGAAATTTAACTTTGGGTGGTGAACACACAATGTAATATACAGATGATGTATTGAATTGTACACTTGAAACCTATATTTCATTAACCACTGTCACCCCAGTAAATTTAATAAAAAAGCGTTGCCCATCAAGAAGTGCTATAATTTTCAATGCTGTAATGATTCTTGATTTTTATGTACTAGAAAAAAATACTGAAGCACAATTGAAGCAAAGTAGGTAAAGGAAGGAAGGGAGAGAGGGAGGGAAGAAGAAAGCTGCCTTTCCAATTCACATAATTTTCTGTTCAGCATAATGACATAGAGGCATTTGCTCCCATTTGTCGAAGACTGACTCTGCAAGATTACAATTACAATCGGGAAAATGTTTCTATTTGTAACATGGATTTTGGTTTAACCATTTCATTTGTGCATGTGTCTGTAAATCAGTAAATCACTGGACACCAAAAACTAATGAAGAGGGATAAGTGTACCCCACTGCAGGGATTAGCTTTGGAGGGTTAGAGCCCAGCCTCACAGCCTGCTGGAAGATTGTAGGTCTCATAATAGAACTAAGGGCAGGAGCAGGGTTTCCTGAAGGAGGATGGAGACTTACATGCAGAAGTGTTGAAGAATGAAACATTTTGAGGTGGTCCTGAAAGCAGAAAAGTAAGGTTCTAAGGTATGTTTATGAAATCTGAAATAGATTTAACCTTTTTGTTCTCTTGCCATGGTTTATGAGTACTGGGATATTTCAAAGTCTGATTTAAAATGCATTTTTTTGTCTCCAACATAGTAATTTCTATCAGATATATTCATCTACAGTAAAGTCTGTTATAGCTATCTAGACTTTGTAAATGGCAAATTAGAAGTAAGAAAGATAAAACACATTAGGCGTTCTACCACATTCATTTCATTAAGATCCAATGTGATAACAACATCATGAGAAGAAAGATGATAATAAAGGAGTTCTGAGAAGTTTTTATCACTTATCAGGTTTTTAGCCAAGGTTAGATCAAAGTACAGCAAAGAAAGGCAATCGTGGCATAGAACTGACTTAGAACTAGATATGACACATGCAAGTTTTTTTCCTGATTATCCTGGTGGGAAATCATTTTTGAAGGAGAAGGAGGAAGGAAAACTAAAATCAGGGTCATACATGCACATTTGAAGGCTAAATGATCACTTGAAATTCAGTTCAACAGAAACATAGAATTTCTTCAAGTAGTGAAAAGCACTGCATTTGTAAGTGAGAGAAAAATCCTACCCACATTGAAAATTAGGCCAAATATGCCCTTTGATATAAATCACCCGGATTGTATCAAAGTCATAAAACTGAAGAGACCACGGGGCCTAATTTCAACTTGGGCAGCCAAAATTTTTTACTTTGTTTTATTACTATTTTTAAGGTAATTAATATTTCATGGTACTTTTTACAATTATCTTATTGAAATATCACAAAGAAATAGGTTTTTAGTTCCACATGACAAAAGATCAGAGAGATTTAGAAACATGTCTTCATCTGCAAAGTTGTACATGACAGAAATACAGTTCTAAAGCATGTCTGCATGACTCCAGATTTTCAAAAATTTATCAAAGTTTTGTTCTTCATTTTTACTAAGAGGTCAGTGTGATACATTTTGGATATGAGAATAGGTAAATTGACTTTAAATTCTTTTAATATAAGTCAGAGGCAAAGGGAAAGAAGGCATTCAATTTTCAGTCTAATGTTTGATGTCGCTTACTGTGTATACTTTCTGAGGAAAAATATGGGTATAGATAGGTGTCACAGAGAGTCTCAGCATATAAACTAACCAACAAATTCCTCAGGAGCCAATCAAAAACATTATTAGGTACTATAAATGAGTATTCATTCATTTAGGTAAATAAAAATAACATTAAAAATTAATTGCAAGTAAAGGCCAAACTTAATTAATTACTAAACAGGTGTTACAAACAAAAACTAGGGCAGGAATCCAAAAAAGGGGTCATTAACATAGATGGGTCAGGAAAAAAAACTGACTTTGAAGAAATTATATAAATACAAAGGGCATGGGGGAGCATGAAAGGTGAGAATTTATAAATGGAATGTTATTACCATGAGCAAAGGAACTGTGATTAAAAAAAAAAAAAAAGCTGTATTGAACAGATAGGCTACCTCGGAAACTGTCCTGGTGTCCATCTACAAAAGCCCCTAAATTATCAACAGAATAAATCATAAATATGATGCCAAGAACTCGGTTCTCAACTTCTTGAATCCTCAACAACATGTAGATTTATACTGCTCTCACAGAAAAAGAAAATACCTAGCTGGAGTGAAAATGAAAATAAACAAAAATCTTTGCTGTGGCAGACTCCACCCCTAGTAATGGTGAACAAATACTTCGAGAATATTGGATTCATGGGTTGCTAAATTATTAATCTTCCCTGGGAGATTCCATAATCAGTTTCTGTGAGAAAACTAAATGCTCCCATTCAATCTGGCCTTGGAGAATGACTGATTAAGTATGGCTGGAATAAAGTATTTAGAATTTGTAAAGGTTCTTAAATAACATACTAGTACATTTAAACCGACATTCCTTACCTATACCTGTGGCCCTAATTATTCAGAGACAAATTTCCAAAGTGTTGTCTACAGGTGTCGCCTCCATTTTCTCATGTATTCACTCCTTAGTTCATTCCACTCTGGCCTCTGGCCCTCACGCAACACGGAATTATTCCTTTTAAGGTCACCAATGGCTTCTGTGTTGCCAAATTAATGGACTCATCTTCCTGTCCTCATCTTATTTTCTCAGCAGCACCGAGTGAAACGCTGCACGCTTGGCTTCGGGAAAACCACACTAGTTTTCCTTCTGCCACATCGGCCACCTCTATTCAGTCTTTCTGCCCACACCAGACATCCAAATGACAGAGTTTCTCAAGGTGCTGCACAAATATCTTTTTCTCCCTCTACACAATTTCATCTTTCGCATGACTTAAATATGGTCCATATAAAACTGCCTCTCCAATTTACATCACTTGCTTAGTCCTATCCTTGGTATTACAGTCTTTTTTATCCAATATATTATTTGACATCTTCACTTGGATGTCTCCCAAGAGGCCAGTTAGCCTGTCTGATATTGAATTCTCATTTTTATCTCAAAATATATTTCTTACCTACTCTTCCTTTCAGTGAATTGGTAAGCTAATAACCCGAAAGTCTTTTTTTCCCTCTCTCCTTCACCTCCCAAACCATTTTATCAGTAATTCCTGTTAATTCAACTTCCAAACTAAATCTTGTCTCTGTTTCTCTCCATGTCCACGGCCACCACTATAGTCCAAGACAGCTCCTTCTGTTGCTCTCTTCTAATAGATCTACTCAGAGCGCCAGAGTAAATGCTTAAAAATTAAAAATGTAATCCAAATCTTAACATCTGCTTATTACTCTGCAGGCTATCTCATTATAATTAGAATGAAATCCAAAGGCTTTACATGCCTTAGCCTCTGATTATATCTTCTCCTAGACTTGTCTCCCCCTGTTCTCCACACACCAGCTGCACTGGCATTCTTTCAATTCCTAGAACAGGCCAGCCTCTGTGTCTGGGAGGCTCTTCTCATGAGTATTTACATGGCTGGCTGCTTCTCATCCTACTGGTTTTGGCTTAAACTTCACCAGCTCAGGGCCCCCTTTCCTGACCAGTCTGAGTAGAGCTCTTTTCCCACATTGACACCTGCCGTTTTCTGTAACAGCATATGACTCGTTTCCTTCACAGCCTTTTTTTAGCGTCAAATGCATCTTTACATTCAGAACTTCTAAATGGTTCATTTTCCTAATTTCTTATTTCTTGAAAGTGATTACCTCCTTTTATCTCTTAAGGAAACCTCACCATTTATATTGTATTTTATTTTTCAGTCTGTGGTAGGCTTTCTCTTACTTTTAACTCTTTCCTTCCCAAGTCACCTTTATTCCCTGCTCCACCATCAGACATGTATCTTTGATTGCATATGTTCTTTTAAATATGCAGTGTTATTTTTCTGGGCATGGGTATAAATTACATAAGTGTTCTTGGTTTATATATTTCATTCTATTTCTCGTTGTTTTTACTCAAAGACATGTTTTAGAAATCTGTGAATCTATGTTGCTGTATCCATCTAGCCATTGTTTCTAAGTGCTACATACTATTCTATCATATTTGATCTACTTGTTGCCTCAAGCTCCCCTCTACCACTACAAGCCTACCAATATACTGGTACACATTCTCTATGGAACTGCTTCTGGGTGGGGGGAGAATACAGGCGTTTAAGGCCATAGGAAGTGTCAGTATTTAATATGACTAAGTGTTGTAAAGAATAATTGTTACAACCTACATAGTCTCACGTCTCAACCGAAATTTGGTATTTATCATATTTTCTAAATTTCTTGTTGATTAGATAAGTATGAATTGATATTCCATTTTCTTAATTTGCATTTTTCCAATTACCATATGTTTAAGTATCTCTTCCTACATTTGTTAGCTATATGGAATTTCTAATCCTTGTCCATTTTTTCATTGAATTTCAAATACGGGTACTGAACATTCTTTTAATTGTTTTCTTAGGCCTGAGATCTACTTGTAGACTCTGTAAAGCACTTTCTGGAATTGATCTTCATTATTCGTTTAATGATTTGGGATTGTAAACTCATTTTCCACAATAGAATTTTTCTGAGTATGTCCTAAGCTTAGGTGTCTCACGACAGAGCTTGGTTGTGTTGGTTCTTCACAGAACAGATTTCTGAGGTGTCACCCCTAGATCACTTAGAAGTCTCCTACAAGCTTTACTCAACATGGGCTGTTTCACAGTGCTCGGCGCAAGGAAATTCACTTTCTCTTAAGAAGAAGAGTTTTGAATATGTACTCATACCAATATCTTATAACTGGCCTTCTTTTGGGAAGGGCTTTTTTGTTTGTTTGTTTACTCGCACACTGTCTCCCTGCCTCTCATCTACTAGACTATTAGTTCTGGGAAGGCAGAAAGTATGCATATTTCACACAACATAATCTTGTATTATTAATACCTAGAACAATGACTGCCCCTGGTAGTAGCTAAAAATATATTACTAAATAAAAGAATGAATAAAACATGTAGCCCAGTGTCTCCTCCAGAATGAGGATCTCAGTAAACATTAACTCCTTTAGAGATGTGAGAAACAAGAGGAAAAAGGCAAAAACTGCCTTCCAATAAAAAGATTGCAATGCAAATATATAAAAGGCTTTTATTGAAATTCGTTGAATAAATAAGACAAAACTTAAAATTATGAAAGAAGAATAGATCTCAGTGGAAAGAGAGGATAGAGCCAAAAATAACTGTACAATTTGGGCTTCAGTAATAGGATTACTTGAAAAAGAAATACAATAAGAAATATTATTCATGTTGAATTTGATCTCCTAAGAGGATAGGCAAGATTGGAAGTTGTCGAGTAGACTTTATATATATAGATAAAAGAAGAGTAGTTGTAAAGTATACCTGCAAATTATGGAGTTGTCTTAATACTTCACATAATTAAAATTATGAAGGTAGCAGCATTTTTCTGAGGAAAAGGTATATTAGACTAAACTAGATGGCTAACAATCAAATCCTGTAAATAATCATATGGAGGAGGCATGAATACAAAGATAGTTAAAAAAATACAAACCACCAAAATTGGTCACACAGTGAATTTTGTCAAAGAAAAGAGATGCTAGGTGTGAAGATATATAGGGAGAAAATAATAACTTACATTTATCAAGCATTATAAACGTACCACACACTGTTCTCTGTTTGGGATTTGACCAGCTAAGGCTGGTCCATAATAGTCTCAGATAAAACAACTGGATTCTCTTTCACAAGATATTTTTTCAATTAAGACTTTTTTTGGGGGGGGAGGGAGAAGTTTTAGGTTCACAGCAAATCCGAGGAAAGGGATAGACATTTCCCATCTATTCCTTTGCCCCTACACATTCATATCCCACTCAATCCCATTATCAACTTCCACAACCAGAGTGATGCATTTGTTACAGTCAATGAACCTGCATTGACACAATCACCCATAGTTTACATTATACTTCATTCTTGGTGTTATACATTCACAGGTTCAAGCAAATGTAAAATGACATGTACCCATCACTACAGTATCACACCAAGTATCTTCACTGCCCTAAAAATCCTTTGTGCCAAATCTAGGCTCTCTACTCTAGCAGTCAATAATCTTTTTATTGCCTCCACAATTTTGCCTTTTCGGAATGGCGTATAGTTGGAATCATACAGTATATTGTCTTTTCACATTGGCTTCTTTCACTTAGTTATATGCATTTAAGGTTCTTCCATGTCTTTTCATGGCTTTACAGATCAATTCTTTTAACCACTAACAATATTCCACTGTCTGGATGTACTATGGCTTATTTAGCCCTTCACCTAATGAAGGACATTCATTGTTTCTTCCACATTTTGGCAATTATGAATAAAGATGCTATAAACATCTATGTGCAGATTTCTGTGCGGATGTTTTCAATTCTGTTGGGAAAATACCAAGGAGTGTGACTGCTGGATCATATAATGTTTGGTTTTGAAAGAAAACACCAAACTGTCTTTCAAAGTGGCTGTACCATTTTGCATTCCTAACAGCAATGAATGAGAGTTCCTTTTGCTCTACATCCTCACCAGAGTCTGGTGTTGTCAGTGTTCTGAATTTTGGACATTTTATAATAGGTGTGTAGTGATATTTCATTTTTTTATTTGCATTTTCCTGATGACACATAATATAGAACATCCTTTCTTATCATACACACACACACACACACACACACACACACATATATATACGTATACGTGTGTGTGTGTGTGTGTGTGTGTGTATAGTGAAGTGTCTGTAAAGGTCTTTGGACCATTTTTTTAATTGGTTTGTTTTCTAATTGAGTTTTAAGAGTTCTTTGTGTATTTTGGATAATATTCCTTTATCAGGTGTGTTTTTTACAAATTTTTTTTTGCAGTCTGTGGCTTGTATCCTCATTCTCTTGATATTGTCTTCTGCAGAGCAGAAGGTTTTTTAAATTTTAATGAAGTCCAGCTTATCAATTATTTTTTTCATGGATCATGCCTTTGGTGTTGTACATAAAAAGTCACCACCATACCCAAATTTGTCTAGATTTTCTCTTATGTTATCTTTTAGGAATTCCATCACTTTGTGTTTTACATTTATGTCTGTGATCCATTCTGAGTTAATTTTGGGGAAGATTAAAAGGACTGTGTCTACGTTCATTTTTTTTTCCATGAGGATGTCTAGTTGTTCCAGCATATTCGTTGGAAAGACTATCATTGCTTTGGCTTCTTGTTAAAGACCAGTTGACAATATTTATAAAGGTCTATATCTGGGTTCTCTATTCTGTTTCATTGACCTATTTGTCTGTTCTTTCACTAAAACCACACTGTCTCGATTAATATAGTGTGACAGAAAGGCTTGACATTGAAGACTGCTAGTACTCTACTTTGTTCTTCAATATTGTGTTGCTTATTCTGAGTTTTCTGACTCTCTGTATAAACTATGGAAATAGTCTGTCAAAATCCACAAAGTAATTTGCTGGAATTTTTACTGAGATTACATTGAATCTATACGTCATATTGGAAAGAACTGACATCTTCAAAATATTAGGTCTTCCTATCCATGAATATGGAATATCTCTTTATTTAGTTTATTTTACTTATCAGAGTTCTATAGTTTTTCTCATATAGATCTTATACATGTTTTATTAAATTTATACATAAATATTTCATGTGAATGTAAATGGTATTGTGCTTTTCATTTCAAATTCTACTTATTTCTGATATATAGGAAAGTGATTGTCTTTTGTATATTAACCTTATATCCTGAATCTATTACAGGAGTTTTTTATCAATTCATTCAGATTTTCTACATAGATCTTCATGTTATCTGTGAACAAAGACAGTTTTATTTCTTCTTTCTGGTCTCTATACATTTTATTTCTTTTTCTTATTGCATTAGCCACAATTATTAGTATGATGTTGAAAAAGAAAGGTGAGAGGACTCCACATGATAGCACATCCTCAATCAGGCTAGCCCTCTCTTGTTCACAAACAAGTGCATGGTTCCAGTAAAGAATAAAAGAGTACAAGATTTTTTTCAGATCTAAGATCCAAATTGGCACAATGCCTCTCTTTCCCATTCTATTGTCTAAAGAATATTTCTAAGGTAGCCCAAATACAAGAATAATTAAACAGATGTACCTCCCAAAGTGAGGAGTTTGCAAAGTCACATTGCAAAAAAACAGATTGAAAGGAAGACATTAATTGAAGCTATCAATGCTATCAACCTACCTCAAAAAGTGAAAAGTGCCTTCTAGATCAAAAATGCTTTTGCAAGAAAAGGTTGAAGACTCAACAGGAAGAAGATATCATATTCTGGGTTTATTTTCTTCAGATTAGAACCGGTGTATCAGTGTAGGAATCCATTCATTATTGAGTGGAGACTATTACTAGTACTCTGCAATATGCTTGAGACACAGAATGAAGAAGCAACGCTCCTGTTTTCAACATCCAGAAAAGTATACAGAGGAGCCAACAAATGTTTATAATAGAATGTGATAAATTTATGATGAAGAAACCACAGGATAAAATGAGACCAGGAAAAGCAAAGTCCTGTAACATAAGTAGGCGGTGAGGAGAAAGTTTGTAGCAGAATAAATGAAGATGTAGAAAGAAAGAACATAAGTATCTAGAATCTAGATCTTTTCCTTTTGTTTTATTTTAATGACATGGGGCTATCTGGGACCACATCTTATCAGGATTAAATGCTGTCACCTCTTTCTTGACTTTTGACTAATCTCTGTTCCAACCTGTCTTCCCATACCCTGATCACCACAGCACTGATCCTATCCTCTGTAACTTTTATTGAGCATATATCAACTAGTTTACCATCTAACCACCTAATCTTTTTCTGTTCTCAAAATTCACTGGGGTGCTTATATCTCACTGTCCTGTGCCTATGTTTCATCTCCAATGTCTTAGTCTTCATAGAGAAACAGATTTTTATTTCTGATAATAATAAGCACATTCCAAATTACTATGCTTTGAAAGCACTAATTGTCTGACTTCAGATTCTCACTACTACTGTGATGACTCCAAACAATTTTTTTTCAAAAACTGATGCCAAATTAATGCTAGAAAATGCCACAGGATACCATTTATTTTACAACTCTTTAATAAATGGAGTCTTATAAAGGATCATAGCCAAATAGTCTTTAATAACAAAAAGTAAGTTGTGTAAGTACACGGCATAAAAATACTTGTGGGTTTCTCTAATAACAATTTTTTGTCTGTAAAGTTGCATAATGAAACACAAGCCCTCTGCTAATTTCATTAGGGATCTATTAAGCTAGCAGGACTCTAATACGCAAATAGAATAATTTTTCTCATCAACAGCAGGAGGACAATTTACCAGAAGAAGAAATCATTTAGATGGCACAATTAAGTTATATTTCTTCTCCTTTTTCTCCAGATAAATTAAAAAGATAAGCATTAATGTTATTTATGGTTTTTAGAGTTCTCTCTTATTTCCTTTCTTTCCTAGTTTTACTATCACTTATTGTCAAGCTCCATCTATACGTCACTCTCGGTTACCTATCCAACAGCCATTGCCCCTTTCCTTATTCTCATAAATAGTGGTCCCAGCCATAGCCCAGAAGTGAAGCCTAGATAATCTAGCCAATCATAATATTTCCACTCTCTGTTGGCATGGACATGTGTTGTGATTTTGTCCACTGAGGAAGAAGAGCAAGTCTATTGGGAGACGTCTGGAAGAAGTTTCTACAGTCACAAAAAGAGATAAGGAAAAGATGGTCCCCCTTCTGCTGGGTGTTATTGTATCTCTGTGCGATACCTGGGATTATAGCAACCATCTCGTAATTATATGAAAAATACCACCGGAATAAAAATAGCAGACAGACAAGATAGAAAAATCTGGGTCTTTGATGACTTCACTATATCCCCTAATTAACCAAGCTTAGAGTAGCCCTACCCTACATGACTAAATAAATTTCTTATGTTTAAACCTTTTGGGGTTGGGGCTTTTCTGTTGCATATAGCAGAAAATTTTCTAATCAAATAATATACCATAAATACAAATTTCTTCATTGTGAAATCTTGTAAGAGATAATTTCAATAGAGTGGTTATACTGCTAAGTATTTATTTAATAGAGGAAATTCAGAATGATGAAACCACTATAACTAAATTACTTCAGTCACTATCATGAAGTAATCTAGACAAACCAAAAGCATCGGATGAAAGTTTAAACTCGTCTTCAAAATACTGATATTACTATACTAAAATGTTTTAATTTTAGTGACTATGAGACAAAATAATAATGCAAAGTTGTAATAAATTAATGATTTCTAGAGTCAATAAAATTTTCCTTTTAAAAATGGAAACAAATATTTCTCTATTGATATTGTACATAAAAATTTAGGTAACATATAAAGAGTAAAACATGTTTTACTAGCCTCAGATCAGAGGCAATATACTTTAGTAGTCAGGCTAAGAAATCTGAACTCATTCTCCAAAGTTGCTATTGATCGTGAAATGCCTATCAGTCCAACATAGATCGAATTCCAGGGATTCACTTAAAGAAAATTGAGCAGCAAATACAGTTGCTTTTTGAAATTCTCACTTGTTCTCTTTACTGCTTATGACTAAAAATATTGTAGCTATGGCTATTGCCATTTATAAAGTAATCATGAAATACCAGCACTGTGATGACAAAATATAGGATTCTGAGTCACTTGCAGAAAACACTGCAGAACAGAATAGCAAATACCATGAACAGTGATCTGAAGTTGGCCATCCAACTTTGTGACCTTGAGAACATCCTCTTACCTCTTATCTTTTTATAAAATAAAGAAATTGGGATGGATGACCCTTGCAGTCCTTTTCAACTCTCACATTTCATCACTATTATCACTGCTACAGACATAGGATAGATGGCACATTTGGATTACATACTAGAGACAGGGCTAAGTGCTTTATGTACTAAGTCTCATTTAACTAAGTCTCAAATATTCTTTTCTTATTCTAAAAATTAGAAAATTCAGTCTTAGAGTGGTTGAGTGATTTGCTCAGCACACCAGCAGGA
>NW_006436664.1:2110208-2130194 GCF_000325575.1 Pteropus alecto
AATTTCCTATTTTGGACTGTTTATTTCTAGTCACCAACAAATGGTGAAGTACAAAATAAGTCTCAAATATATTATAATGCACCTGTGGTGCGGCACTTTGCTCTCAAAATTATAGACACCTGAACTATGTCAACATATCTTAGAAGAAACTACATCTTTATCCAATCGAAAAATAAAATTTTATTAACCACTGTCACCCTGATAAATTTTTAAAAACTAGGAAAAAAATTTTATGCCATGTTTGTAAAATCATAAATAAAAAGTGGTAAGATTAATTTTCAATTTTAAATATCCTTTCTTTAAATCAATGTATACCAGGTTTGCTTATTTAATGATAAATGTCTTTGTAAATTTTTCATTATACTCTAAATGTGCATCTGTCTTTCAATACATTTTCATCATAAATTTCATATATCACTCTTTATGATCAACAAAAACAGGAAAAAAAACTTTTGAAATAAGCAATACATCATTTGATTTCCTGACATCTTTTCTTTTCTTTTTTTTTTTAAGTTTTTAGTTCGCTTAACAGTTGGACATCCAACACATATATCATTTTATTTTGAAAAAGGAGAGTCTGCTCTAGACACCACCCATTTGCCATTGTAATAGATAGAATTACTGATTATATATACCCTTCTCAAAAAAAAAGAAAGGATACACAATTGCCTCCCCCGACTGTGATAGCAAGATGGCAGTTACAATTGGCACCTAGAGAAACAATACGTAATTGCCATCCACTAAACTAACAGAGAGAGAAACATTATAAGCACAATAGCCAAAGCAGTAGAGAGAATAAACAACTCTCAGTCCTTATTTTGAGAGGAAAAGAAAGAAGGCAATTTACACTCAGAAGTACCATCTCAGGAGAAATCTTTTGTTGAAGGATGACTCATATTATGTCTTTTACAAGTTCCTTTTGCTCACTCTCCAGAAGAAACAGGAAAAGGTGAATATAAAATCAAAAAGCAAAAGGGGTTTAGCTGCCCCCAGGCACCAAGAAAACAAATTATGATGACTTTGCCAGTGACAATTATAAATGACTTTATATAAAGGTTTGGAAAGCAAAACATGAAATTGATATTTCCTTTGAAAGTTTATTTTTTCCTAGGAAATCAGATTTATAGCCATATGTTGGTGGAGATTACAAAATATAGATAGTCTCATAATAATATGGGTGCTGGGCTAAAAGCTATTTCAACATATAGATTTTAAGACACTTTTTGTCTTCGCATTTCTTGCTAATGTTTTTTATGTTTAATATAAAGTTTCATGAGGCATATAACTCGGTCATCCAAATTTATTAGTACTCAAGAAAAAAAAGGGCTGATTTTTCTGTTTTTAGTAATAGAATTTTACGTGAATAAAAACGTGAGCCCTTAAAGAGACAGAGACAGCTGTGTGCCTGGTGGAGCTGGGTTTAAATAGAAATTTTTATAAAAATCAGTAAATACCAACAATTACTGTGCTCGTCCCTATTTAAAAAACAAAAACTAATACTTCTGAGTCCCTTGAACACAAAACCCAGGTAAGGCATGAACAGAATTAGTATGAGTACCGTGGAGCCATGAAAAATTTAACCACATATGTGCTATCTCAGTAGTATAATTCATAAAGGGTGCAGTCTACACAATGTGCAGAAGCGTGAATTGCGCTAAAAGGGAACAATATTTTTGAAGTTACAAATTTAGGATGTTTGTGGCAGGTCTGGTAGATTGAAAAGGTAGTAAAAGCCCATGAACAGATAGTAATGTTTCCTTTTTTACAAAGAAATCTATATAAGGAAACAGACTGCGGTATAATGCATCAAATTTCCAATACTCCAATGACTATCCCTATTATAAATTAAAAACAAGTATCTTTGACACAGTTTTATCTTGCCTTTGCTTCGTATAAGCTCTTTATATAAGAAAAAGAAATGAACAACAGCAAAAAAAGGAGTATAAAAAATTTAATTTTTAAGGTCATCATCCTATTCTGATATTACCTTCATTGGAGAGGCTTGTTGTCTAAATCTGAAAGGACAATGTTCAACACCATAAATATATTCAAGTCCCCAAAGGAATTGATAATTTCCTTAAATGAGTCAGATTATATAGTAACAATAATCCCCACCAACATTTATGGAATATCTATCATGTACCGGCCACTACTCTAGGGTCTCTACATTTATGTCCATCTCACCTAGTCCTCACAATAACCCCTTAAAGACAGAGAGTAACTACTATTTTAAAAATGAAAAAAATGAGGCTCAAAGAAATTAAGTGATTTTTCCAAGATCGCACAACTAGTAAATTATGGAAGAGGTATTAATTTTTCCAGTTCTAAAAGTCATCAATTTATCCACATATCATGCTGATTTTCCAAGTAACTCATTGGAGGAAGTAAACAGACCTCAGGATTGTACAGACCTAGGCTATGTGTGGCAGGCTCAACATTGTCATTTACATGGTTGATCAAATAATGATCCAAATAGCACCATCAGCATCTGTAAATCAATGTACTGACAGAATCAGACTAGGTTAAAGGCATCCCAACACTGTCAACTCTTCCACGATGTAATATTTTTTAGCTCTTATTGAAAATAAATAAAAGCAGTAACAAGACATCTAAACATTTTTTATATTATAAAAGTGTTATCGGAGACATGAACCATTATATTTTTTAATGTATCTTAGTATTAAGACTCATGCAATCAGTTCCTTCTATATAAAGAAAACATTTTAAATCTGAATAACAATTAATGTGTTCTTTAATTAGACACTGAATGCTGTATTATACAGTCTGTTTCTCTCTTTGCTCTGCTATCTGGAAGCCAACTGAGAAAAGAACTGAGATTCCTTACTCAACTATGGCAACTTCTTCGGTTTAGATTTTCTAGTAGTGTTTTCTTCCTATTATGAGATTATGAGGTTTTAATGAGCTAATGCAATGGTCATTCATCTTCACTAAGATTCTCTTCTAGTTCACTGGTTAAAAAATACTGTGTAGGGATTGTGACTTAGTTAGGGGCAGACACTGAGCAGGTGGTTTCTAAATACTTTCAAGTGAGCCTAAAGTTCAGCCAGGACCTAGAACTATTAACACAACCCTCTCAGATCTAGAGTTAAATAGAATGCACTAGGGATTGCTGCAGGAATAGTTTCAGCTGAGAACAAAACATCAGACACCAACTGTGTGGTTAATCATCTTGTGTGAGGACTTGCTAAAACAAACTATTCCAATAAATTCTAAATATCAGTCTACACACCACCATTTTTTGATATAAGGAGGCTAGATACAACCTAAGAAACACTGTCTTTGGTGTAGCAGAGTACAGAGCATCCCTAACTGTCCCCAATACTCATCTTGCTATGGAGGAGAAGGGATTGTTCAACTCACTCCCGCAGTGAAGGGCAGAGCAGAGGCACTTGCATAGTTCCCTACTACTATGTGGGATGTTGTGGCATTTATATTTACTAAGTCATTGCTGAGTCACTGAAGCTACCAGGAGAAGAGAAACCACACAGGTAAAAGCAAGCAAAACTGAGAGCAGATGTGGCTAAGATATATGGGAGTCTCTTCAGTCAAGAAGTAGTATGGGTACTCAACAGTGTAAGAAGACTCTTGAAGCAAGAGGTCTCATCTTTCTAATCGTTGGTAGCAAGACAACTTACTATGGAACCTTGCAAAACAAAGCTGAGCAGAGCCCCCAGAGGATCAATAACTATACTGCACTAAGAGTCAGAGTATGGACTCTGGGCACTCAGAGAATCAATAGCCGATTTCACATAAGTGCAGCAGTGACCAATACAGAGTGAATAGCAAATGTACCTCTCACTTATCTCCCATGTAGGCAGATGTCCCCGGCCACCCACACAAACACACAGTCACACATCATCAGATTAGGGTGGGAATGGGAAAGCCGGCCCAGGAGAAAAGGGATAGTGTGTGAAAGTAAGCTTGAATCTTGCAGATTTACACTTTCAAGAAACTCTCCTCTTATATTCATCTAGACTATGTTGAAGTTAAGACTGGTCTTATAAATTAGGAAGGGACGGAGATTTAGCTACCAAAAAATTACAGAATTGGGCTGATATTTTAAACAGGAATGATATAAAACATAAGCCATCTTCTTAAGAAATATTAGGTGGTTAAGGCCAAGTACAGTTCTTGAAGAATTTCAAATAAGAATACTTCACATCTGTACATATCTAAGTGGTGAATATTCGATAAAGCTTCTCCATAACCATAGCATCCTCCTTTTCCATTTATGCTTCAAAATGTTTAGTTCTTTCCTCATTAGTCATGTTACTCACGTTTCAGGAGTTTGTTTTGTTTTTTTGTTTTTATTTTACCTTTTAATTGACAGTTGTTTCAAATGACTTTTAAAAGGTCATGATACATAAATAACATTCTTACATGACATTTATTTTGATCAGCAATGATTAATATGATATGTAACCAGAATGCATCTATTGAACATATCAGTCTATTTACTACAAAGTTTTGTTATTCTACTATAACTTGGGATCTTATAAATAATAAGACATTGTATTTATCTTTGAAGCTCTTGAGTTATTGTACTCCTAAGAACTCATTTCCCATATCCTACATCGAACTAGCTGTGTGATTTGGGGTAAGATATTTAACCTAAGATTTATTTTCATCATCTGTAATCAGGAAACTGCTGGGCACCCAATAAGGCTACAAGAAAGATCATACATAATTAATTAATATGAGAAGTCTAGCACTCCAGATAGTAGTAAGTACTCAATAAAGTCAACTCTGAGTTACTATTATTTTTGCCATTGAGACTATAATAGTCCAAAATGAAAGAAAAAGGTTTTAAAATTTTTTGTATGTGACAGCTTGAATGGTAAAGAATATAAAATCTGAAACATAAATAGAAGTCAGGAAGAATGACGGGTCCCTCAGTCTGTACTGTGGTTCTCTAAGCCGTATGAATTTGTTTGGGTCACCTACTATCTCTATATCTTTGATCCTAGTCTGCAAACTAGGGATAAAATAAAGACTATTGTGAGGATTAAATACTATGATATTGTGGGGGAGGAACAAATTTTACTTTCAAAGTTATTTCAGCTGGTCTAATAATTAAATCCACATGAGACAGATTGAGAGAAAATGACCAAAAATAATATATATGTACATGCAAGGAACCCCACGTATATGAGAGAGTCAAGTCAGAGACCCCACATACATGTGAGATTCAAAAACAGAAAGGAAAATGTGGTATATATGACATTCTGAACTATGGACCACATTGAGGCTTTCAGAGGAGAGGAAAGTCATTGCAGAATGATAAGAACAGATGTTTGGTAATTAGAAATTTGCCTTGCCCTACAGATAGGTCAATAAAGGTTATCTCTGATAATTTCTTATTATGAACAAGGCCCCAGATTCAAATTCTTCTAGGTAGTTTAAGTGGAGCAGAAGCTTGCTTGAGCCCACAGGGCCTTGGTCGGTCACCTTTAGCTCAAAACAGTCTGCATACCACAGAGGGACATCTTGGAGTGACTCATTCTGAACGCCTACAATATCTGCAAAGTGACTACCATGGCATTTGGCACATAGTGGGTGCCCACAGCGCAGTACAATTGTTACCTGTCAGAAAAGATCTCTTTCTCTAAAAGTTAGGAGTTGTAGGGCTACGAAGTATCTGGATTAAAATGTAAATGTGAGGTCTTAATTATTTAAACATTCAGAAGAAGTCAATTATATTTCCATTAAAATGCAAATTTGCATTTGAATTTCTACTGGGATACATTATAAAGAGGAATGGGCTGCAGAGTGCAAAGAGAGGAGCAATGGGGTCTTTGTGACCAGAGGATAGGAATGAGGATAAAGAGTGGCAGAAAGTGCCATACAGTGCCAGTGTGTTTTTAGAAAAGAAGAAAAACAAAGGAGTAGAAACCATCAAGAATGAGCTCCAACAACCTGGAAACTGATGGGGGCTAGAGCAGCAGAGAAAAGTTAGTCCTTCCACAGGGAATTAGCTCCTCTGGAAATACCAGATGTTGGCTCCCTTGGAGAAGGGAGTACGAGAAGTTGGCAGTACGAGAAGTCAGTCTGACTGTCACCATAATCCAAAGGTGTAAACTTGAACCGTGATCAAGAAAGCTTCAGTTCCTCAGAGAATGAAGGCAGGTTAAGGTGATACACTATTAGTTTATTGGGGATGCCATAAAAAGTTACTACAAACTTGGAGGCTTAAAACAACAGAAATTTATTCTCTTACAGTTCTGGAGGTAAGAAATCCAAGATTACAGTGTCTGCACAGCCACTAATTCCAGCCTCATTATACCATCATTATAATATCACGACTATACCTGGAAGTTCGTGAATCTAGTTAGACTGAATTCTGGGTGACCACATGCCCAGTACGCAAAGTATTATATAGCAGCCAACTGTCAGTCAAGGTGACCTCACATAGGGATCATCTAAAACTGCCCATCACAGCCCAAATGTAAACAGATCTTCCCATCTCTGCTTTGTTACAGGACTCCTGGCTGGAAACTCACCCCTCTCTTTAGGGTGTACTATCTTATCCCTTCACCTCCTAAATTCCACAGAGCTGCAGCTTTCCTTAGCACGCCTGTCTCCTTCTAAAATGAACTTTCAATAAATGTTACTTTTTCTCAATCTCGCCGACCTGTAATTCTTTGCTGCATCGGCAGGGAAGAACCAAGGAACAACACACAACTCAACCATCCACTATCTACCTCCTCCCCTTCCCCCACGCCACTAGGGCGACATTGGATTTCACATCACCCCACTGGTGACAATAGGCCTTGAAATTCTCCCAGCTTTTACCTGTTATCTAATTCTAAAATCTCTTCCACACTTTTAGGCATTAGTTACATCAGCACCCCACTTTCAGTACCAAAATCTGTATTAGTATTAGTTTTCTATAGATACAACAACAAATTATCACAAATTTGATGGATTAAAACAATAATTTTATTCTCTCATAGTTTTGAAGGCCCGAAGTCCAAAATCAAGGTATCAGCAAAGGCATACTCTGTCCGGAAGCTCTATAGGAGACTAATTCCTTGCCTTGTTCAGGTGGCTGTCAATCGTCAGCTTCCTTGGCTTGTAGCCACATTATTTCTATCTCTGCATCTATCTTCACATTGTCTCCTCCTCGTCTGTCTGTCAAATCTTCCATGAGTGTCTGTAATTAGTATACTTATAAACTTTTAAGTGTATAAATTGGAATATCTGGAAAAAACATAACCCTAAGGGTCTGGGCCTAGAAATATCAGGTGGGGTAACTTGTAAGTAAAAGGGAAATCAGAACAGCAAACACCTTGCTAAGATTGGTTCAGTGTTCAGCTGCCTAGACGTCTGAGCAGCAAGAAAGAGTGCTTTAATGTATCCTGCCTTCCTTTGGGTACTGCTGGTACGACAGACCACAACAACGTTCAGTTGTGCACTTCAGCCAATATGTATGTCCAATACGTGGACATCAGGAAAGGGTAAAAGTAAAGAGGACCACAAAGGAGAAGTAAGACTGAACTGAGGAAAGGCCTTGAACTTGAGGGAATGTGTATAATGAGGCCTAGCCTCGTGCCCTCGGACAGTGGCAAAAAATAAAATAAAAATAAAAAAATAAAGTTGATAGGAGATATTCAAAGAGCGAAAGAAAGAGACGCTACCTGATTTGCCATGCTTTCCTCTTTTCATCATACCATCTTCCATTCCTAGCTGAGAAATTTTCAGAATTTTCACTTAAAACTCTCTGTACTAGAACTGTGTCCAAACAAACTACCTACTTCATGAAAGTGCAGATTGCTATGCCACTCAGCTTCTCCAGGCAATACTGCTCTCCAGAGTTTCTAAAATCAGATTCTTGTGATTTTTACACTATTGTCCATGCTTATCTAATGATCTGTTTTCCTTTACTAACAGAATATATTTTTCTCAGAAGGAAAAACAATAAACTCTAAGAGCCAATAAGAAAATTAATACTTAAATAAACCTGCATCTCATAAATAAATGTCTTAAGTAATAGAAATAGTTTCCTTCTAGGTCCCTGAAATGTCAGTCTTCTGTGGGTTTTTATGGTCAATTTATAAAGCTACCTAAATAGAATTTACCAAGAAAGCAATAGAACACAAACTTAATTAAGGGAACACAGTCATCTCCCTCAGTATGTAAAGTAAGTGCATCAAAGGCAACTCTACAGCAAGATTTAAGAGCAAGGTCATATTTTTCAAAGACTAAATTAAGATAAATTTTAAAAGCTCTCTCCTTAACACCTTGCTAAAGAAAATTGCATTTCTTTCTGCTATATTTACTAAAGTTCCTGTGCTTCCTGCCTTTAATGACCAACCTCTTTGACCAGGCTTTGCTGAAATTTCATAAAGATGAACTTCAATTACAAGCACAGCACAGTGCCAAGGTTGCATAAGCTGACTGCAACAGCTGTTCAGGGTCCAATGCCTGGATGAGGGAGCTACCTCTCTATTTTAGTTCTGTTTTAGAACTGCCCTTGATTGAACTGACCAAAGAGTATTATTTTCCTTAACATCCTTCTTTTCAACATCTATATATTTTTTCCAAAGCATACAGAAAGAAGATCAAAAGAGCTGAAATTTCTAATCTACCTGAATTACCCCAAGCATATTGAATGACCTTGACTAACTGGTTTCTCATGTTTCTGCTGGCTTAGCACATAATGAGCACTTCTTCATTATAGAAGCAGTCCTACAACATCTGAGGAAAATGAATGGGTGTACCAGTAGACATTTTATCACCTGACAACACAACAAGATTCATCAGTTTTCAAGGATCATATATACAACATAAGGTTAAGATAGATGTCATTATAAAAGTAGGCTGAGATTCCAAAAAGCCTCTGAGTACAGAATCATAAGACTTTATTGGAGTCCATATACTAAAAAAAAATAAAAATGAAAAATAAATAAACAACAAAAACAGTAAGCCCATAGATATGCCTATAGATTGTCACATATTTGCTATTGGGTTAATTTTGCCGAATTATTTCAAATATCTCCCAGTATTGCTCTCCTGTTGCTGAATTGCTATTTATGTCTGATCTCCCTTATTTTCACCCATTATGCCATGCCACTAGCCCCAGCAATACAGCAGATCTCTTTACCAATTTCTGAATTTCTTCACATCCTTGGTATTTATAGCCAATTGAGCAAAAATAACAGAGCACAAAGCCATCACCAATAAAAGAGTAATAATAGTAAACATATCAACAATGGTGAGGCGTTAGAGACACTAAGAAATTCATTTTAAAATATCCTTCTTTGGTAAACCAGTTATCATACTAAATTTTCTACTAATCCAAAGCAGAGTAGATTTTCAGGGTGTCCTGCTGCCAGCCTGTCTTCTCACATCAATCCCTGTCCCATCTGGTGTTGCTTCCTCTGAACACTGCTCCAAACAGTCAAAAACATATTTAAGGTGTTTTCAAAAAGTGCTCCTTTACTGTAGAAAAAAAAATTATAATGAACTACCCAGTTTTTCCAAATATATTCATTTTAATAGAATGTTGATTGAATTGATACATTAGCATTATGCCATTGTCCATCAAAATAAGACAGTTTGATTTTAGTGAACAGATACTGAAAAGTAAGGGAATGAATTTAGTAAGGAAAAGGAGAGTATTCTGTACCCCTGTTCTTTTATCTTCCTTGTTCTGAAATATTTTGAGAATTTTGTAGGTTATTGTGAAGCTTAACGTTGTTTTTAGCTTCAATTTAGGTGACTATTGAAATGAAGAGAGTTGAAACATGTAGGCTCAGCATTACTTGATGGAAGAGCAAAACATTATGGAGAACATCATAATACTCAGCTTATTTCCCTTTGATACTTCCTTCTTATGATTAGATTAAAACTGATACAAGCATTGTCAATAAAGAGAATGACTGTTCTATGGACAGAAATCAGAGAATTTATTTTTTAAAACAGTAATCAGAGTAATCATTGTAATCCAATAACTGGAGAATTTCCTTGACCTATTCAGAGAACATGGCTGCATATTTATAATTCTGAATAATTCTTGATGATAAAAATCTGATGTGATAGTTAACTCATTCTTCCAACACAATCTTACACTAAATGCAGTATTACCCAAACTCCAAGTTAGATTCCAATGGCTCTCGAGAACATATCTTTTGATTCATATTTAAGCATGGGACTGTATGTATATAATCAACTTGTGAACAACAGTGATGCTGGGAATGGAACTCTAGACTCAAGACCATACATTTATACTTTGAAGATAAACGATGAAAATTACAAAGTCTGACCAACTAGTTTTTATAAATTTTGTGAGGATAAAGATAATATCTAATACATTTGGCCTCCAGCAAATTACTAAAGCACACAGCTAAGATTTTTATTTTTATATCTACAGCAGAATTCATATTCTATTTCCAGTTTTCTCCTGTTTCTACACAACAAAGTTATCTACCATGACTTCCTACAAAGTCACATCCTGTTTCTACAAGGGCTAAATGATTTTTCAGAGCTGCCCCAGGAAAAGCAATGGTATCATAATCTATTTAAGTCTCTCAAAGTCACAGCGTAAGAATCTTCATGCCTCTTTAATTAATGTGTTTACCTCTTTTACTCTCTTTATAAAATACAAATGACTTACAAAAAAAATCGAACTGCAAATGTGAAATACACAATCTATCTCAAGAATTACTGGTTTCTAAGTATTTAACTAATGTCTTCTAATATGTCATAAATGTAAACAAGAAAAAAATAAGATTAATTACATTTTCATTATACAAAAATCTCTTTAAAATATTCAATATTTAAAACAAAGTACAGGATAAATTACTATGAAATAGAGAATTACAATAATGTATTTCACAAGTAAGGCATGGAAAATGAGGAATACTGAAGATAGATATGTTTTAGACCAGACAACATGACTAAGCAGTCCAAAATCTGTGATTTGATGTCAATAGAGCTTTTTTTTTTTTAATCTGCACTTTTCACTGACAGAGACTTTTAAATATATAAATATATCAACCAAGGAAGGAGCGAGAATCCAAAATCCCTCATCAAAAGAAAATATATCTTGCACAAAGAAGACATTTTATGCTTTCCTAATGAAATGTGCATTTCATTTACAATATTAAATAATTTTTCTTATTATTATTAAATTCAATTAATTATTAAACAATAAGATAATGTTTTAATTAATTTGAGCTCAAAGTAGGAAAATGGGAAAGGTTATTGGATGAAAATAACCAGCTTCTTGTCTTCCAAATTCAAGCAAGGGTCTAACATGAGAGATTTTATTGCTTGTCTAAGATCCTTTAGGGAAGTGTTAAGAGAAGTTCGAGCAATCCAATGGTGATCAAATCAGTTTCAATCTAAACACCATAATGACTATTATGAGGGAAAAGTAAATATGAGAAATATGCTTAAAATGTCATTCCAAAGAGAAAGTATATTATTTCATCTCAAGTATGAGAATCCCAGAGTAGCTCAGAGGAAACTGCTTAAGCCTGTGATCCTTTAATGATTATGAAAAATAAAATGTCTTCTTAAAATTTAACAATATTGCACCAACTTGCGTTTTTGAATTTACTTGCACTACCTCATTATTAATCTAGTTTTATTTTTATCTAATTGTTTGCATTTGATTGGAGAAGCTTTATGTTACAGAGAAAGGACTAATCATTACACATGCAGAAATTACTCAAATTTAAAGGTTGTCTTAAATTTTCACAGAAAAAAATACACATTTAACATTTTATCATACCTTTACGGCCAATTGCATAATGCCTAATGTACATTTCATCAAAGATGAGCATTTAATGGAACATGTCAAAAACAAATTCCTTCAGCTTCTAGTTAAAAACTCCATCATAACTACAATGATGCCACCATGTGGCAAAAATTATGATCTCTTAAACCTGACTGTAGCATATCCTGAAAGCTATATTAGGAGAATTCATGATTTAGAGGCCAGATGTAATAAATGAGATTCCATTGTTTATTAGAGCTTTTTGTCTGCCCTTGGCTCATTTATAAGTCCTAATTTAATTTATAAGTATTCTCCAAATTCACTTGCAATGTGTCTTTCCCTCATTCATTCAACATTCATTGAACATTCAACTCTGCTAGTCATAGGAACTAAGCTCTAAAAAAAACAGAAATGCACAAGACAAACATTGTCTCTGCCTTCATTGTGCTTAGTCTCACAACATTTTCAAAATTGCTGATTTAGAGCTTAAATTTTTAAAAAATTCTTTTTAAATCTATTAACCCAGTTCTGTAAAAGATTAAGGTATCAAAAGCATCTTTGCACCCAGTTCAAACATTCATATATATTAAAGCACTTCTAATTGTGATCTGAAAACCTCCTGGAGAATTGCATAGCAGTTCTTTTGTCAATACTAATGAACCACTGTGTATTTTTGTATCACTATAAGGCAATTAAATGTGCACTGAATAATGCACTTTTTAAAAATGGTCTGTTGCCACCTAATGACATTTCAAAGTGGTATCGATTTCAGGAGAGTAGCGAAAATAGGTCATTTTAGCAAAGGAAATTCTGCCGTAAGTGGATCTCACTGAACATGCACCTATTATCTTACGTATCAAAATAACCAATTTCAGGCACTCAATGAATCTTTTTCATTAAACTAATTCAAGACTCTGCTATTATTAGAGTGCCATTATAGGAAATTCTAAATACCATCGTCAATCATCTGAAGTTCAGCAAAATGGTAGGAATAAAAAAGAATCAAAGGATGGAGCCAAAAAACATTCACCTTCAAACTCACAACCTTGAAACACAGGGATGAAGTACCCCCTTAACAATTCTTGAAAAAAACTTTCTGAAGATGATTCATTTCAAATTAATACTCCATCGACAAAATGGTTAGAGGAGCCAAAAAGCATGAGTATGACAAATTAAGTGCTATATGTAAACACAAAGATACAAGGACATGAAACTTATATTTCATCTTCTGAGATTAACTTCCCTCCCCCAAATTATAGGAAAACTTCTCTTTCTAAGACACTATGAACTATATATTTCAAGAGACATCTGGGGAAAAATGTCAGAGAAAGAAATCTCTAAACAAATGGGCCTTTACCAAATCTATATGCAAATTAAATTATGCAAAACAACAAATATATATATACGTTTGCATAATCTATTAGATAACAATGAAATGCTCTTTCTTCCGTTTCACTTTTTTGTATCATTATTGCAACAGCTCTTTTAATCATAAAGGATTAAAAACCAGGAGCCAGCCTTGACTTCTGCTTCTTTACCTCTCAGATCTTCTCTCTTCTGGGTTCTTTTTATTTACCCTGGAATTGCTTGAGAAGTAATTGATAAAATCATGAGCTAAATACTTACACTACTCATGTTCAAATTGTATCTTCACTGCTTTTACCTATGTAACTTGGGTGACTTACTATGTGTCTCAGTGTCCTTGTCTATAAAACGAGGATAAGAGTATGTACCTCAGAGAGTTGTGAGGATGAGATCTATAAAATCATTGGCTTTGATGATTATTCACTAGGTTTCTTCTCTTTAGTCTTGATCACCACCTATTCCCCAAGTCCATCCTTCATCACCTCACATTTATAATTGTCTGCAATTTGTTCCTCTCTATAAGCCCAATACCTTCCTCTTCCATTAGATCCTGAGTGAGCCCTAGTGCCAGGTGACTCTGGCTAAATTACTTTTTTATCATGTTGCTTGAAGCTCTCAATGATGTCTGCAAATAGTCCTTATTTTTATAGACTGTCAATCATCTTACTAGTACTTGGTAAAATCCAATTTAGCTTTTTATGTATTAATTCTAAAATGAAGAATATCAAATCAGAATCTCCAGGAAATTTTTGTCAAATTATATTGATCACTCCCCTCCACCCATTAGGAAAATCCTGGGACAGCACACTTTGTTCAATTTATAATTTACAATTTTAATTCATAGCTTTTCATTGCAAAATTTTTTCTGTGTATACATTTTATCTCCCCCCAAAGTCTGTAAGTTATTTAGTAGCAGAAACATTTGCTTTTACAATTCTTCCAACAGCAACTATCAGAGTCCTAATGAAGGACCTGGAATTTGTTGAGTATGTAGCAAGATGAAATTCTAAACAACATGCATATTAATGCCAAAAATATCAAGTTTGCAAGTGTAAAGTAAAATTTTTGATAACTAATGTTATTTCCTCCAGTGTGTGTGTGTGTGTGTGTGTGTGTGTGTGTGTGTGTGTGCGCGCGTGTGTGTGTGTATCTGCCCCATTTCCTCATTCTTGAGTTGAAGAGAAGTATGGAGAAATGAAAAATGGCTTGACAATTTTCCTAGATTTTCCAAAAACATTAAACAGTTAGGGAATTTAGATGTGTCAAGAAGTCAAGAATTTGGAATACAGATATATCCCGAATGCAGAAGTATATTTCTTTTCTATAAAACAAACATAGCCGAGACACTTCCAACCTTACCTGACTTGAAGAAGAAACATCCTTAGCACTCATGAGCGAAAGGAGGAGGAAAGGGGACAAAGACAGAGAAGGTGGGGAAGGTGGGGGTAGGTAGATGCTTAAAGAGGATCAAATATAGAGGGGTAGGGGGAGGTTGAAGTGGGTAAAGGGGATCAAATATATGGTAGCTGTAGGAAACTGGACTTTGGATGGTAAACACACAATAGAATATATAGATGTCAAATTATAAGGTACACTTGAAAATTATATAATTGTATTTACCAATGTTGCCCCAATAAACATAATTTTAAAAAATCGTTTGCTATTTTGCCATTTTACAAATGAGGAAATAGACTCAAAAAATTAAGTAACATACTCATCATTATTTATAAATGACAAAGTTTAGATTCAAACCTGTCTGCTTTACTCCAGAATCTAAGCTCTTCACCACTACCCTTCCCTACTTCACATTCTGTTATCAGTTATTGATAAAAATGAAACATTTCTCCATTGTTCTCCTAGACATATACATTATTTATTTCTCAGCTATAATAAAAAAGCCTCCTTTTATAGAAGTGCCATCAAATCCAAGTTTATATGCCTGAAGCTTCAAAAGGCCAAAAACTAAAAACGTCAGTTTGGAGTATGAAAATGTTTATTAATCGAGAAGGTGCCAGCTGAGAAGATGGAAGACTTAATAGTGGCTCAAATCCATCTTGCTCACAGACTAGACTAAGAGTTTTTAAGGGGTTAGGGAGAATACATATGCAGAAGTGCCGGGAGGGGAAGTTTTATTTGGAGGACCTTCGAACTTATAGTAAGGGGTGTCAGCACTGAATTTTCCTGGACAACAGATTCTTTGGTTCTGAAAGAGTTTGTGTTCAAGTTCCAGTTATGTCCTAGTCCTTTGGTTCTGTGAGGGTGGGAGGTGGGGAGCACAAGGCTTTGTTTCTGGGTGCAGCTGGAGGTCAAAGTTCTCTCCTCTGCACATGCTGCAGCTGCATAACTTTCAGCTTTGGTCTGTTGTCTCTGCAAAGCACCTCAATATCTTGCTAAACAGGACAGGATCCATCAGCAACTGGTTCTGTGGTTATAGAAGTGCCATAAATGTATGAGTGGATTTGTGTCTGGAAAATTTGTGTCTGGTGGGAAGCTATAATCAAAAAAGGCGTAATTAAACTCTAAACATCCAAGTAAATGTGTTTCAAAGAATTTTTATAAATGGTAGGCTTAAATTGGCTCCTTGGGTTAATGTAACATTAAAATACTATTTACAAAACATTTTTTTAATTACTAATTAAAGTAAAAAAATCACTTTTGTCTAAAAGCATACACTAACAAATTATTGTGTAATTTACTCCTTATGACAATATAATGGGGTGAGTATTATTGTACAGGGGGTGAGGTTCAGATGAGGATCAGATAAAATAAATGAAGTCTTTGTATTAGTACTATATTTGAGCAGAATTTTATAATAGCCATAATTAATGTAAGTATTAAGTATCAAGACAATTAAATATATTCATGCTATTAATGGAAAAAATGTACCAAGTATGCATCCTCTAAGAGCATGTTTCTTTCCCAATGTTTTAAAAAAGTAACGTAGAGCAGACATAGGATGCTTGGACATTTTGTTAAAGTGTAAAAAAAAATTAATCTACTTAGAACCCCCCAAGTTGTTGTTGCTTTTATTCTCATTACTCTCAGATTCTTAGTTGGCACTGTAATCAGAAAACTTCTTACTACAGGACAAATAGACCTGTGGTGTTTCTACAACTGGTATTGTTTTACCTTTTCTCATAGGCCAATTATGATTTTCTTTTAGAGTTAATACACAGCAAAAAGGAGGTGTGTTAATTTACCTCATCTTATCCAAAAAAAAAAAAAAATGTACCTGAAGTATTCAGGGAGAAGGCGTTCTTTGAGTTGTAAATCAAATCAAATTAAGCCACCTGTACTCCCCTAGGAGCTTCACAGAATCAGATCAGATGACTCAGAGATTAACTTAGTCCTTCTTTCATGAGACAAGAATTCTTTCTTATAACACCCTTAACAAATTGTTATCCATTCTCTTCTAAATTACTGCCGGTAATGGGAAACTCGTTGTCCTATCAGGATGCAAAAATTGTCATTCTTCATATTGTAACAAGAATCGCCTTTCCCTAACTTTCTGGTACAGTTAGCTCTCTAGAAAACAGGGTGTTGTCTTGCAATCAAAGCACCTTGCACAAAGAAGCCACTCAATATTTATTGGAAAAGGGGATAAATAAATATTGTCAAGAGCAATTGGCCCCTTTCTCTCCTCTAGAGCCACACAGAATAAACTTGTACGAAATAATCCTTTAAGTAATTGAAGAGGGAGCTATAAATCTTCACCTTTTCCTTCAAATCTGGTGAGACTTTATTGAGGAATGACTTCCAACACCTCAAAGTCAAATTTTCTTAGGGGGTCTTCCTCCCTCTAAGCTTCTAACTTAAAGAGCTAATGATTTGTGGGCAAACAAATCTGTGGACCCCAAGATGAAAGATTTCTTTGATAATCACCCCAGGAAGGAATTCACCTGCTGAGATGAACTCCCCATGGTCAAACAAGGGCCAAATTTTATGAATAATTAGAGCCTAGCAGCTATTTACTGACAGACTTCTCACATACTCTGTATACCAGGAAGAATCTCAGACTGAACTCTCGGCCTCCCAAACTATTTCTTGCTGTTTATGCCATCCAAGTCAACCATTGCAGGGAAACCTTCATTTTGTACTTCTACCAATGGACTGAGACCTGTAACAAGAATTGCACAATTTGGAAAGCTCATGTGCATAAAATTGAGAACTTGGACGGGAACTTTCTCTATAAAAGATGGCCTCCCCTTTGTCTTGCTGAAACACAATTAAATTGCACCTGAATCTGTATCTCCAGGGCTGCAGCTCCTTTGGCTCACATAAATGCCTTTTATTTTTTATTACGGTCTAAAGTTAATTTTAGTACGACCCTTCGAGAAATATGTTTAAATTAAAATTTTTGCTACAATGAATAATTATGCCTCTCTTCAGTTTGTCCTTTTTACTAATAAGTTATTAAGACATATTTTTATATATCAGTATAGACAGTAGAAAAGAAAAAAGTATATGTTTATACATGAAATATGTAATATTTTATATTTTATAATCTATAATCACAAAATGTATATAAATTATATAAATGAAATATTAATCTCAATTATATTGACAGGAAATAAAAATTTTAAATGACTTAAAGTCGGATTCCAAGTAATTACAGTAACTACTAACTCCCTAGTATCTTTAATTGATGATAAATATAAATATACCAAATCAGATCATTTTCAAACTAAAGTGAACCTTCGATTATTTAAGATACTGATTTTATAGATGAAAACAGGACTCACAGAGGCTCACTGACACCAAATATTACAAATAGTTAGTAACGGACCTGGAACTCAACTCCCAATCTCCAGACAACCTGACCATTAGTATTCCTGCTCTGATATTAAATAATTACTGGAACACAAATATACTTGTAGAATAAAATTCAGTAAATTGAAAATGTGGCATGCCAGATAACTCATTACAAGAGGAATGAGTGACTGAAAAATAAGTTATTTATTCATCCTACTTAATGGCAAAATCATGGAAACAGCAGATAGTATATTGTGGCATTACAGCAATCATCTCTAAAAAGTCCTCATTTGTCTTACCAGAGTGAGATGAAGCACTTTACACAATTGCACTGTGGAAAGAGAAAAATTTCTCACCTGCAGATGATAACACAAGGCCAGTGATAACAGAAAAGAAGATATTTTATGAACATCTGTAACAGGAAAATATTCAGTACCAGTGCATTAATCAATACCAATTGGATATGGTGAGTCAGTAATGCATACTTTATTTAACCACTTAACATTTGACTCCAACCACATAGATTCTTACTGTTAAATAAACTTGGAACACTGCACAGCTCATAAATACAATATTCCCTTGCATGTGCAATAGACTGTTTTGAGTTAATACATTTGCAAGCAACAATCCTTTACATATTACTTGTTACAAGCCAATTCCATAGCATCGATATTCAGCAGTTAAAAGGGCAATTCTAATATCGCTCAAGAGAATCACGCAAATGGGAACGCTTATTTGTAATTGAGAAGAGGGGAGGTTTTTTTTGAACTGCTGATTTTGTAATTTTATAGTTTGAAGTGCAAAAAAAGGGGCCTCATTCACATCCCTGGGTACAAGGCTCCAGCACCCATTAACTATTGGCCCCAACTCCCTCAGCATTTTATACCTTCAGGGATTCCCCAAGTACTGTAAACTTATTAGAGTGTGCAAGTGTATGTGGAGGTAGGAGGAGAGGGAAGAGATGGGCATGCCATGGGAAAGGAAACAGTCTGGTGCACCGCATGCATTGCAGGGCAATGCGGAAGCTTGTGTTTTGGATCACATCTGATGTGTGTGATTGCTTGACAAAGCACTCAACTCCAGGAGTGAGGACAATCATGTTCTACTTCCTCTCGTCAACAGAAAGAACTCTCCTTCAAAAATTTGACCCTTGGGGTAAAAACTCTTGATTTCTAGATTATGGTATCCCATGTGAAGTTGCCCTGGGTCAGCGGTCAGAATCAGTTTGTTTCAAGACTGCTAGCTTGGTGAGGAAATAGGACCATGAAATTGAACCACTGTGGGGCAAAGCAGGGAGAACAGCAGGAGTTGATCTTCTTCCAAGAGACACAGGGGTTGTGGAGAGATGGCACCACTCTTGCTGGTAAAACTACCTCTGAAATCTCTGGGACCTAGAGATTGAGCCCATATCTTCTATTCATGCTGATAGAACATTTTGACACATATCAGTTCTTCAGAGAAGAAAGTTACAGTCATCAGCATAGTTTGCCAAATATTTCTGGTTCTGCTACCTTCTGAGTACATGGTGGGATTGCATTTCCTGGCCTCCTTGTTTTTGGAGGTAACACATGACTAATTTTGGTCAGTGGGTTGGGAACAGAAGTGACATGTATCAGTTCTAGGGAAGAGTATTTAACTGTCAGTGTGACACCTTCAGAGCGCATGCTCTCTCTCCCTCTCTCCCTTGCCCTCTCTCTCTCTACCCCCCACCCCAGCAAAAAAAAAAATATATATATATATATATGATCAGTAATAGCAGGGACATAGGAAGAATATGAGGAAAAATTATTTTATTTATTTAAGCCTTAGGGGCTATTAGTATTGTATGGTTTAGCATTTCTTAGTGACACAGAGGATAATTTTTCTATATTAAAATCAGCTGAAGGTGTTCCATACCTTAGGATACATGTGCCCCAAGGGGCCAGTTTTTTCATTTCACACATTCAGCCACTTCCTAGGCTCAAGGCAACACTTAGGAGACTGCATTAGACTAGGTTTTGAGCATCCACCACCCCACCACCCCACACACTTACAACTAAGACTCGCCACATCCTAATTCTGGACTCAGAGTCAGGACTAGCTCACTAGCCAAGTCAGGACTAGGTCCAATCTTTTTTTTTTTTACT
>NW_006436664.1:2130226-2160448 GCF_000325575.1 Pteropus alecto
CATTGAGACTTGTTCGGAGCCTCCCTAAAACATATCGATGGATCTCCCTTACCCCTCCCCAGAGCTCCAGTAATATACGGAAGAGCTGGTGTCCACAGTCTAGAAAAAGTCTCTTTCCAAGACAAAGTCCCTAACAGATAGATGCTGAGAGAGAGCTGCTTCAAGGGAAAGTTCTAATAGTTTAATCGTATCTTTGTTTATCTATATAAGAACAGCTTCTTTTGTTTAAGAAGTAAAAGAAGTTTAATCTATCATAGAAGACCTGCTTAACTTTTGATAATATTTGACCCTGCTTTTTTCTGGTTTATTTCCATGTATGATTTTCAATTGAATCCTCACTTGAAAGCCAATGATTTTAAAGTCTTTTGTGCATATGTGTGCACGTGTGTGTGTGTGTATGTGTGTGCGTGTGTGCGTGTGTGTTTCTGGCTCTCGGTCTTCTCTATACAATAATACTGTGCACAATTCCAAAATCAAAAATGCTCCAGAAACTGAACATTTTTTGCAACTCAAGACATGGCAAAAATCTGACATAAACTGATATAAGGCTATATATGGCCTTTATCTCACTTAGTATGAATATTCATGTTACACTGCAGAAATACTAATTAATCTAGTTACAGACTCCACTGAGAACATTATATAACCACAGTTATATACCACATTACCATTCAAAAACACTGAAACACAGCTCGTTCTAAGAGTTCCAGATAATGGGTTGTGGACCTATATTTCCTCTGACAACTCTCACCCAACAGGCTCAGTTTTCACAACAACAGTTCTTCACTAAATTAGAGACACCTATTAAATCTAACCACAATTATGTACACAAAGTCCATAACCTTTATCTTAAAATTCCAGAGATAGTCATTTAACCCACTTTTTATGGTCCTTGAGAGAAAGGCTTCAGATGGTATGGGTATGGTAGGCAGAATAATGGTCCCCCCAAAGATGTCCATGTCCTTGTACCCAGAACCTATAACATATTACATTAAATGGTAAAGGGACTTTGCTTATGTGATTAAGTAAAGGATCTTGAGCTGAAAATTTATCCTACATTATCCATTGGGCCCAGTATAATCACAATGGTCCTTACAAGGGGAATCCAAGAGAATTGGTCAGAGAATGTGATGACAGAATAAGAGGTCAGAGAGAAAGAAAGATTTGAAAATGCTACACTGCTGGCTTTAAAGATGCAGGGAAAACCCACAAGCCGAAGAATGCAGGTAGCTTCTGGAAGCTGGAAAAGGCAAGGAAACAAATTCTTTCCTAGAGCCCCTAGAAGGAACGCAACTGGTAGATGTCTTCATTTTCACCCAGTAATACCAATTTCAGATTTCCGACCTTCAGAACTGTAAGAAAATAAATTTGTGTTATTTTAAGCCACTAAGGTTTTAGTAATTTGTTACCACAGAAAATTAATACAATAGGAAAGGCAGTTAGGATACAAATGCCAACATTAACTACCAACATTTAGCCCTATTAAACCAATAACAGACTTTTTTTTTTAAAGCATGGCAAAATATTTCTCTCTAGGAAATTTGTGGTCCTTTTCCTGATTCAAAGAAGGGGGAGGTAATACATCACAAACAATATGTGATTTTTCTTCATTATATATTTCTTTTGATTGGTACAAGCAAAAAAAAAGCAACAAACAAACTATTGGAAAATTTTAAAATCAAGGTTTGTATAAAAACACAGATGTTTTAAATTGTTTTATCATCTAATAATCTAGTCTATAATAATTCAGAGATTTAATAATTCAGAGGGTCAAAAAGAATATTTAAATACAGAGAATCCAAAAATAAAAGTATTATAGAAAATACAAAAAAAGAGATTAAAACTATCTTCTATTAACTGTAAATTGTGTAGAGTCATCTCATGTAATACTTTTCTGAGTAGAAACTAAAAATATGGTGCCTTTTTTAAAACTCTCCTCCAATTCTCAGGCTATTAATACTTAGTATAATTTCAGCCAGGGGATATAGATCTCTAGATTATAGGGTCATCTATGTGGGTCTCCACTGTCAGAACCATTGCTTTGTTTCAGCTCCTGGTTTCTAAAAATATCTGCTAAAGGGAAAGTTTATTTTTCTGAATTTTAGCAGTTGGTAGGAAACCATTTTCCCAATTCAAAATCAGTTTTGCTTTCTATTAAAAATCACACATAGATTTTAAACAATTATATTTAAAACTACACACAGGAAGAATGATTTGGTCAATACGATTCATTTTAATCTTCCACTTTTCTTTTCTTTTACAGCTAGTTTATAATTGGTAATTACAGAGGAATTACCTCTTAAAAACAAAAAAACAAAAAACAAACAAACAAACAAAACAGAAGTCCCATGCCCAGCAAGAAAAAGCAACAAGATAAAGAGATCACACATTTTACCCACCCTTTGGTATTCTTACTCACTGATTACTGTGCCCTGGGTTGTCTCATTCCCACAGTGAAGCCTTTCCTGAGATGGAGTGACATACCCTTTCTGTGGGTTCCCTTCAGCACTGATGAACCCAGTTGGTGCTTCTAAGAGTTGTTCTATTAGATGTGATATTAGTTGCTAGGGCTGCCATAACAGAGTATCACAGACTGGTGTGTTTAAACAAAAGAAATTAATTTCTCACAGTTCTAGAGGTTGGAAGTGCGAGATCGAGGTGTCAGCAGGTTGGGTTTCTTCTGAGGTCTCTCTCCTTGGCTTTCAGATGAATGTCTTCACTCTGTGTCCTCACATAGTCTTTTCTTCTGTACACACACATCCCTGGGTTCCTGGTGTCCCTTTTCTCTTCCAAATCTTCTCTTCATATAAGGACACCAGTCAGATTAATTAGGTCCCACTCTAATGGCCTTGTTTTAGTTCTGTTATCTTTCTAAAGTACTAGCATTAGGGGTTTAATATAGGAATTTGGAAGCAGAATTCAAACCCTCACAGATGCTGAGAAGAAAGTGAGAAATAAACAAAAGTCAAAGAAATAAAACAGTTCAGCTTAGAAAAATGTAAGCTATTGTAGAGGTTGAATTCCTGCTTTTAAAATCTGGGCAATTCCACACTCTTGACCCAGAGAGAAGAGAATGACCAAAGGGCTGGTTTAGAGCCACAAACCCCATACCATATTTATCCCTCCCCTGATCCCAGGCTGTGTCGTGTGATACCTCCACGGTCCAAGATAGGTTCTAATTTTAATGCCCAAGCGTGCCCTCTCATGCTTCTCTAGTTTCTGGTGTGAGAGACAAGCCTCAGCAACTTGTGAGGACCTTATCCTCAGGGTGGAGCTCAGCCTATCCGGTGGAGAGAGGGGTCTGATGGCAATCCCAGGCTGAAAAAATATAGCAAAAATCTTTTAATCATACAATGAAGTATGCATACCAAAGGCACTATACAAGTGTAGATACAAGCAAGGCAGCAATTTGATTATCCCAGTAATAATTCAATGTGTGGCCAATGCCACAATATATTTGTTTTACCTTTCTCAAATGGTATTTCCTATCACATGTAGATACTGTAAAATCTAAAATGGAACCTAACAAATATATTTCTTGTGACTTTTTCAAAATGGTAGACAATTCTCTTAGACTCAGTCAAACATCTATGACATATAATTATTGAATCTCCAGACCTGAAAAACAACTTAGTCATTCCAGTTCAGTCTCTAACATAATATGAAAAACCCCGCTGTAGAATCCCTGACACATTTAATTCAGTAACTACCTAAATGTCAGATGTTGGAGAGCTTGCTCATCTTTAAGTAGCTTGTATCATCACTAGGAAGGAAATAAGAAGAAAAAAAATATTTTTGTTGAACACTTACTATGTGCTACAGCATATTTCTAGCAGGTGTTGGTTTTGCAACTAAAAAGATAGATTTGATATCAATGTGGGAGATGAATTCGAGAAATAAGAACTTTCAGTTTCAATTAAGAGACTAATACCATAGCACAAGTGATCATGAAGGTTTGAACTAAGCACATGAACAGTGGAGATGAAAAGTTTGGAGTGGAATTGGCAGACACTTGCTGGAGTTTCCATTTGGCATGAGATTAAAGATAACTCTGAGTCATTTTATTTCTAAAAACATATCTGAGCAGCAGATGGGTAGCTCCGGCCCTACTACACTAACTCCAGCCCAGAATACAAGTTAACAATAATGACAGCTAACTTTTATTAAATGCCTACTATGTGCCAAGTACTCTCCTAAGTACCTTACATGTATTTTTCTCATTGAATCCTCACGACAACCCTATGAGATAGGTCTATTATTGTGCCCATTTTATGCCAAAGGAACTGACACACAGGTAAGTAACTTTCGAGATTACTCTTGAAATTAAACGGCAATTCAGGATTCAGAGCCAGGTGGTCTAAATCTAGAGTCTAAGCTATAGTTCAGCTCAGGATCAGAGTAAAAGAGGCTATTTCAGGCAGAGATAGCAATGAAAAAATAAAAATCATACTGAAAGATATGCCATTCATTTCCCATTTCCCCTACCCTCTATATTCTGTTCTTCTCCAGTTCATTGTCTACCAAGACACAGAAAGGCAGATGTCTTATTATACAACTGAATGACTGGTTTATAGCTAAGGATTTTCATTTAGGGATGAATGTCTCAAAAGAAACATCACTGTTTTTTTTTTTTTTTTTAAATTAGAATGCAGCAGGCATAAGTGATTGTATGTTATGTAGATTTTTAATAACATTTCAAAGTAAGGTGCTACTACTGAAATGAAAAATTTTTTAAATATTCCCAAATGTTAAAATTAAAGTAAGCAGATTTCTAATGTCCCTATTGTTTCCAATTTATTCATCATGATTTAAGCTTTTAGGTTTGGTTTTCTATACTTCTTCCTATTGGAACTAGACTTACTTATTTCAAGAAATACATCCATTTTTCATATGGTACTTCCTAAAAGTCAAAGAATTCTCAAAATATAAATGATTTTATAGATTATTAAGTGTTCCCTGGTTATGTGGTAAACAAAGAACTGAACAGTCAGGTCAAGAGTTTTACGAAAATTTACAGAGAGTGACAGAGGTGAGACAAGTACCTAGATTCCAGAATCAGCATCCTAGTGTGAGAAAGGAAACTTACAATGTCATCTACAACATGCTTTGCCTGCCTACAATTTTTCTTGCCCATATTTCAATATCTCTAGTTAGGAACTTATCACCTCTTATCAGAGTAAAGCGTCTGCAAATCAGAAGCCTTTAAGTAGGCCCTTCTAATTTCCCTAATGACCTACTCACTCTTTGAGCTGATTGTTCATTTCAACAAGGACTTATTAAATACCTATAAAAATAATAGGAATGTGCAGGGGTGAAAACAGTGCTCCCCAGCTTTGGGTACTTGTTGTGTGCTGAGGATGAAACAAACTTATAATGTGGTGTGGAAAGTGCTATGCTAGATTCATGTAGAAATTATTACAGCAGTGCAGCAGTGATTATAAGCTGAGAATGTCCTCTTCATATTCTGGGATAATATTTGAGACTCGTTTTCTTCCTTTTCTTCATCTACCTTATTTATCGCTTCTAATTTAAGGGGCCTGGCCTTAGCTCAGTCAGGCTGTGTCAATGGCTTGCGAGAATAAGACTGAGGAATGCTGAAATCAGAGATGAGAGCAGATGTTTCCTGTCTCTATGTAAAGTCAAGATCTTCCTCCAAAGTAACTGAATTCCATTTTGATCTCACTCTTGAAGCCCCCTCCCATCATCTACCTTTTACTGATGATTATGAAAAATCTTGAATGAAAGCTGTTTTTAAATGTAGAATCCCTGATTTCATAAAATACTGAGACAAACTTTAAGGAAAAGAAAAACATTATAGGTCATAGATGTTGCCTGTCTTGACAAAAAAGTCTGGACCAATAGACAAGATTCAGAAGTGAACATATGTTTATATTTTATAGTAACGGACTCAGGTACTCGACTGCCTACTATTAAAAATGTCTTGCAATGTACTGTTATGTAAAAACTAAAATATTTATGTCAGATAAATTGAATTTTAATCCCAGATCTACCTACTACTTATATGACCTTGGGCTATTATTTTTAAATCTATCCAAGCCCCCAGTTGTATTCTTAGCTATAAAATGGAAATAATATTATAAAATCAGCAGATTGTTCCCAATTAAAATAAATTATGTATGTAAAGTTGCTGACACTAGGGTGGCAAATCAAAATGATTGCTCTTTTCTTTCCCAACCACATCCCTCTCCCTTACTCAAATGGTGAGATTTTACTTTCTCTTGTTTTCATTGATTCATCTTACACAGAAGATAACTCTATATCCCTAGAATGTACAACTTCAATACACAGAAACCATGCAACCTCAGGAGAACATACAACTACACAGAGACATGCTGCAAAGAGGACAAGACTCAGTCATAGTCCTCTGCTTCTAGAGCTCAGATTCTGATTACTAGGGCCTCCTCCCGCCAACATGGACAATAAAAATCAGGCTTCTGATCACTCCTTTAGAATTTGTGACTCAACAGTACACATCGAGCTAGAGTTAATCATAGAAAGTTTTGATTTCTCCCTATTGATTTTCACTATACGGTTCTCTTGGAAAACTCAAGACAAGCTAAACATGACTTGCTTCAGACTCCTGATACCCTTACTCATCACACAAGCAACCCCCTCAAATATGCACATCCATGAAATACTCTAGTCTCTTGCCCACCCCCTTGACTCAACTTCCCATTGATCTTTCTCTCAGAACTTTTCTTTATACCCTCGGAAGGGTTCATTCTATTATCAAAACTTATACTTTCGCGCATGTTGCTTTTACCCTTTGGACTGATGTGCAACCTGGGGGCTCTGCTTATCAGCATCATTTCCAAGTCAAAGCTGCTCCTCTCATATGCACGTCCCTGTGTTTGGGAAATGGTTGCAGAGACTTCTTTTTCTCTATTTTATCTTCAAAGCAGGCCCACACTGGATGTGCAGCCCTGACAGAGTCACTTAATCTTAGCAAGTCTCAGTTTCATCATTCACCAAGTGGAAATGATAATGCTAGTTATCTCTTAGATTGCTGTTACAATGAAATGTGATAATGCGTATGAAGGTACTTTAAACAATGAATGACATCTAATAAGTACTCAATAAATTATGGTTATTATTCTCATCATCCACATCATCTTTGTCACCATAAGTACCACCTAATCTTTAATTGCTTTTAAAGGTATAGTTTTAGCATAGTTCAGTATTTTTGCACATCTCTGAATTCCTCAGGAGACAATACTCAACATGTAGTAAGAATAAAGCTATTTAATTTCCTTTTAAAAACCATAAGATTCTTTAGAAAGTTCCACAATATTTTCTCAAAACATTACAAAGTTTATTCATGAGAGAAGGAAAATAACATGTTCCACTTGGGATAAAAGTGTTTATTACAAGAAAATACATATGGAGAGGAAAATATATAACCCCCATTCTAGGGGTCAGGAATACAATTAAATTTACCTTCACCTTATAAAGCCAAAAGACAAGTATATTAGCAAATTGATAAAGAGTATGCCCGGCATTTTGATTTGTATTCTAAGATACAATTTGTACATAAAAAATAGACCATGGAACAATAATACCAGCAGTATAGTAGTGCACTGGGAACAAGTAAGCAAACAAAAACAGCAGCCTCAGAACAGTGGGTTTTGTTCAGCCTCCACAGCCAGCCTTGCCACCATGCCCAGCTGAAAGCTTTTCACATGATCCATCCTGAAAGCCATGCATGTAGCTGCTACTGTGTTTGCATATGGGTATTTTTCTCCAAACTTAACATTTTATTAGTAATGTTACCTAACATAACTATTTCCTTGCTCATAACAGCATGCTCATAAAATTCCAAAAACAGTTAACAAAAAGCCTGCCAGAATATCTTGCAGAATAAAAACTCATTAAAAACAAAATAGCTAGAAAATCATTGAACTCAAACTAGATCTGAAAAACCTACAAGTCAATAAAATCAACTCACTGAGGAGGTAACTAAGTTTAAAGACAAGATATAAAATGATTATAATCGACTTGGCTATTCAACAGTAGTCAACAGAAAATGCCAAGGAGGATCATATTATTTAAAAAATCAATAGCCAGAATTGTACAATGTTACATTCAGTGTTAAGTTTTATGAATTACGCATCTATATTTGGTTTATTTCAGAATTATTTTTAAATGTTCAACTAATATAGATTTATAAGCATTGCAAAGGTAAGGAGTCAGTTATCCTTACCATTAGGCCCTACGCGCGCGCGCGCACACACACACACACACACACACACACACACACACAAAATGCATTAAAAGTTGTACGGAAAATACATGGTGGAGTGAGAGATGTCCCCAGATCTCTCCCCTGGAAACAACAATAAGCCGAACATCTAAATCTCAACAACAAAACACACAAACTGTACACCAGCATGTCTGAGCATGGAATCTGCACATAAGAGCTACTACAGGTCAGAACCTTGGGCGTCAGGTGGTGGATTGAGACAAATAAAGAAGCTACCTCTAACAGCCTTTGGAGCTCCCTGCAGGAGGAGGGGGAGGGGTGAAGGCTTGGCGACTTCCCTGATCAGCCTGCCTGGAAGTGCTGGAACTTATACACAGTCGACAGCAGAGCCCAGTCATCAGGGAAGAAAGCAGAGAAGCAGGGTATGACCACAAGGAAACAACAGCTGATTTTTACCAGCCGGTTGCAAAACTGAGGCTGAGCCGCAGCTCCAAAACACCAACCCGGAGGGCCCCTCCCCCCATACATTCCAAGACCAATCATCCTAGGGGAATCTGAGCAAACACTGCCAAGAATGATGCTACCTCTCTCAGCCTCTGGAGCTCCCTGCATGAGGAAGGGGAGGGGAGAAGGAATGGTGAGTTCATGCAGCGAGTTCCCCGAACAGCCCTGCCTGGAAAAGTTGCGAGCTCCCTGTGGCCGGCTGGCTGCAGGGCCCAGTCATCAAAACAGAAAGCAGAGAAGTAGCCAGCAGAGAAACAACAGTTGATTTTTACTGACTGTGATCACAAAATCAAGGCTGAGCCCCAGCCCCCAACCCTCAACTCAGAGGGCTGCTCCCCCAATACCCTCCGAGACCTAACACCATGAACCTCCAGAAGAATCTGAGAAAATGCTACCAAAACTGTTGCTAACACTGACAGGGATGAAACAGATGGTAACGAGCATAATTAAATATCTATCAGAAAATAAAAATGCATTTTTAGAGCTTTATATAAAGCAGGGATCCAAGAGACTTAGATGCCACCTACTGAAAACCAAAAGGAAAGCACCTTATTTGCAACATGCTAAAGAGAGACCTTATATAATAAAACTTCTTTCTGGAAAACCAGCAGAATACACTTCCATTAATGCCTAGATGGAGAAAGACTCCAATAAACACCATGAACAACCAAGGTGACAAAGCATCTCAGAAAGAAAGAGAAAAATCTCCAGAAAATAAGCTTACAGACATAGAAATATGCGACTTAAGTGACGAGAATTCAATATGGTACTTCTGAAAAAACTCAATGAGATCTGAAATGAATCACATCAACAATTTCAGGAACTGAAAAAACAACTAGATGAACAGAGCAAGGAGACTGTAACCCTCAAAAAGAACAAAACAAATTTTCTGGAAATGAAGAACACACTGCAAGAGTTGAAAAATGAAAAAGCAAGCTTGGGAAATAGAGTCAATTAAATGGAGAGAAGGATCAGTGATATCAAAGACAGAAATCTAAAAATAAATCAGAAGTAAGAAGAGAGAAACCGAAGAATGAAAAATAATGAAAGAGAAATACAAGAACAGGCTGATACCATCAGGAAAGGAAACATAAGAATAAAGGGCATTATCAAAGGTGAGGAAAAGAAACAGGAACTAGAAAGCATTTTCAGACAAATAGTGGATGAAAATTTCCCAAATCTAAGGAATGAGCTGGAAGTTGGAATTCAAGAAGTCAACAGAACACCCAATTATATCAACCCCAAAAGGCCTTCACCAGGACATATTGTATTAAAATTATCAAAAATCAATGATGAAGATAAAATTCTCAAGGCAGCCAGGAAGAATAAAATGGTAACTTATAAAGGACAATCCATTAGATTATCCTTAGACTTCTCAGGGCAAACTTTACAAGCTAGAAAGGAATGGAATCAAATATTTAAATTATTAATTGAAAAGAACTACCAGTTTAGAATAATGTATCCAGCTAAGCTCTCCAATAGTATGAAGGAGAAATTAAGACTTTTCCAGACATACAAAAATTGAGGGAATACTCCACTATGAGGACGGGACTACAGAAAATACTGAAAGGCAGCAGTTCATCTAAAACAAAATGACAAAAAAAAAAATACATAATTAGGAGTAAAGTGACTATCGGGCAAATAGAAGCAGAGGAGTGCAACCTTTACTAAGAACAGGGCATTATAAACTTAAATAATAAGAAAAGAATTGTTATAACAAGATAGTAATGAACATTCAACATACATAGGAACAAATTGAGATAACAATGACTGAAAAGGGGAGGATTCTAAGATACAAATTCACAAAGGGGAATGGAGATAAGGTAAGCGCAAAAGAAAATGGACTACTGTATATATATAATGATCTTTTACATATTCATAATGGTAATCACATGTCAAAGACTCAGAACCAAAGTATATAACATAAAACAAGAAGGAAAACACATAAAAGCCAACCAAAATAAAGAAAACAGAAACACAAGGTCAAGGAAGCAATGGAAACACTGAGCTACCAAAAAGCAGAAGATAAAATGGCTATAATAAGACCTCATATTTCAATAATCACCCTAAATGTAAATGAACTGAACTCACCAATAAAAAGGCACAGAGTTGCAGAATGGATCAAAAAAACAAAACCCAACCATATGCTGCCTCCAGGAAACACATCTCAGCTCCAAAGTCAAATATAGACTCAAAATGAAAGGGTAGAAAATGATATTTCAAGCAAATGGCATTCAGAGTAAAACAGGAGTAGCAGTACTAATATCAGACGAAACAGATTTCAAAATAAAAAAAGTAAAGAAAGATATTGAGAGACACTTCATAATGATAAAAGGAATCATGCACCAAGAAGATATAACACTTATTAATATCTATGTTCCCAATCAGGGAGCCCTGAAATATGTAAAGCAATTACTAACAGAACTAAAGGGAGAAACAGACCAAAACACTATCACAGTAGGGGACCTAAATACCCCACTGTCAGATATGGAGAGATCATCCAAACAGAAAATCAATAAGGAAATAACATCCTTAAATGACACATTAGATCAACTGGACATAATTGACATTTACAGAGCCTTCTATCCCAAAACAGGTGCTTATACATTGTTCTCTAGTGCACATGGAATATTCTCAAGAATCGACCACATACTGGAACACAGAGATAGCCTCAACAAATAAAAGAGGGTTGAAATTATACCAACCATATTCTCTGATCATAATACTTTGAAACTAGAGATCAACTGTAAAAAAAATCAGGAAGAACCACAAATACATGGAGATTAAACAACATGCTACTGAAGAATAACTGGATCAGAGAAGAAATAAAAAGAGAGATCAAGAGATACATAGAAATGAATGATAATAATAATGCAACATATCAAAATTTGGGGGACATGGCAAAAACGATCATAAGAGAAAGTTCATATCATTACAGGCCTATCTTCAAAAACAAGAATGAGCTCAAATAAACAACCTAACACTTCATCTTAAAAAACTAGAAATAAAAGAACAAATGAAGCCTAAAGTCAGCAGAAAGAAAGATATAATCGAAATTAGAGCAGAAATAAATTAAATTGAAAACAAAAAAAGAAAAATAAATAAATGTTGCAAGGAGCTGGTTCTTTGAGAAGGCTAATAAAATTGACAAAGCCCTGGCTAGACTCACTAAAGAAAAAAGAGAAAGGACACAAATAAACAAAATCTGGGATGAAAGAGGGGAAATGATGACTGACATCGCAGAAATACAAAGGATCATGAAAGAATACCATGAAAAAGTATATAACACCAAATTTAATAACTTAGAAGAAATGACCGGTACTTAGAAAAGTACAATCTTCCTAGACTGAATCAAGAAAATCTGGAAAATCTAAATAGACTGATCAGCAATATGGACATTGAAACAATTATCAAAAACCTACCAAAAGAAAAAGTCCAAGACCAGATGGCTTCATCAGTGAATTCTATCAAACATTCAAAGAAGATTTAATGCCTATTCTCCTCAAACTCTTCCAAAAAATCAAAGCGGAGGCAATACTTATCGACTAATTTTATGAGGCCAATATTATTCTGATATCGAAACCTGGTAAAGATAATACCAAAAAAGAAAATTACAGAAACATAAAAATCCTAAATAAGATACTAGCAAACTGAATACAGCAACATATTAAAAAGATTATACACCACGATCAAGTGGGCTTCATCCCAGGGGCACCGGGATGGTTCGACATACACAAATTGATTAATGTGATACACCACATTAACAAATTAAAGAATAAGAATCAAATGATCATATCAATAGACCCAGAAAAAGCCTTCAATAAGATACAGCACCCATTTATGATCAAAACACTTAACAAAATCAATATAGAAAAAAAGTACCTTAACATAATAAAGGCCATATATGACAAATCCTCAACCAAAATTTTACTTAATGGTGAAAAACTAAAAACTTCCCATCTAAGATCAGGAACAAGACAAGGCTGTCCACTATCACCACCATTGTTCAATATAACATTGGAGGTCCTAGTACAATCAGACAAGAGAGGTCCTAGTACAATCAGACAAGAGAAAGATATAAAAGCCATCCAAATAGGAAACAAAGAAGTCAAACTGTCACTATTTGCAGATGACAAGATTCTCTATATAGAAAACCCTAAAGACTCCAGAAGAACACTACTAGAAACAATAAGCAAATACAATAAAGTCTCTGGATACAAAATCAATGTTCAAAAATCAATAGCATTCCTATACTGTAATAATGAAGTGTCAGAAAAAGAAGTGGAAAAAATAATTCCTCTTGCAATTGCAACAAAAAGAATAAAATACCTAGGAATACATTTAACAAAACAAGTGAAAGACCTATATAAAACTATAAGACCTTATTAAAAGAAATCGAAAAAGATATAAAAAAATGCAAAGATATTCCATGTTCTTGGATAGGAAGAATCAACGTAGTTACAATGTCCATATTACCTAAAGCATTATACAGATTGAATGCAATCCCCATCAAAATCCCATTGGCGTTTTTTAAAGAAATGGAACAAAAATTTATCAGATTTGTACAAAGCACAAAAGACCCCAAATTGCCAAAGCCATCCTGAGAAAAAAGAATGAGGCTGGAGGCATCACTCTGCCCAACTTCATATTATACTACAAAGCGTCAGTAATCAAAACGGCATAGTATTGTCAGAAAAACAGACACACAGACCAGTGGAACAGAATCAAGAATCCAGAAGGAAACCCATATTTATATGAGCAAATAATTTTTGACAAAAAGAAACAAAAATATACAGTGGAGAAAGGAAAGCCTCCTCAACAAGTGGTACAGAGAAAACTGGAAAGCCAGCTGCGAAAGAATAAAACTAGACTGCTGTCTATCACCACACCCCAAAATTAACCCAAAATGGATAAAGTACCTAAATATAAGACCTGAAACAGTAAAATGCATAGAAGAAAACATAGGAACTAAACTCAAGGACCTTGCACTTAAAGAGGATTTTATGAATTTGATCTCAAAAGCAAGGCAAATAAAAGCAAAAATAAATGAATGGGACTACATCAAACTAAAAAGAAATTTTGCTCAGCAAAAGAAATTATCAACAAGGTAAAGAGACAACCATCCGAATGGGAAAATATATTTGCAAGCAACACTTCCAATAAGGGCCTAATATCCAAAATATACAAAGAACATATACGACTCAATAACATCAAAAATCAAACAATCCAATCATAAAATGGGCAGGACCTGAACAGACACTTCTCCCTAGAGGACATACAAATGGCCAACAAATATTTGAAAAGATGCTCAACATCGCTAGCTATTAGGGAAATGCAAATCAAAACCACAATGAGATACCATCTCACATCTGTTAGAATAGCCATCATCAACAGGACAAGTAATAACAAATGTTGGAGAGGATGCAGAGGAAAAGGTCTACTGAGTGTTTGCCCCAAAGACTTGAAAACCCATATCCAAAAAGATATTTGCCCACCAATGTTCATAGCAGCACTATTCACAGTGGCCAGGACATGGAAGCAACCAAAGTGTCCTACAATAGATGACTGGCTAAAGAAGCTGTGCTACATCTATACAATGGAATGTTACTCAGCCATAAGAAGAGATGAAATACTGCCATTTGCAACAACATGGATGGACCTCGAGATAATCATGCTAAGCGAAATAAACCAGACAGAAAAAGTTGAAAATCACATGATATCACTTATACATGGGATATAAACCTAAAAGCAACAAATGAGCAGGACAAACAAACAGAGACTCATAGACATGGACTATATAGGCTAGTGGTTACCAGAGGACTATAGGCAAGTGGTTACTAGTGGGGTGGGGGAGGAGGGGCTGATAGACGGGGTAAAAGGGATCAAATATAAGATTTAGGGGCCGGGTGAAGTGGGTAAAGGAGATCAAATATATGGTAACTGAAGGAAACTGGACTTTAGGTGGTAAACACGATAGAATACACAGATGTCAAATGATAATGTACACTTGAAAATTATATAATTGTATTAACCAAAGTTACCCCAGTAGACTTAAAAAAAAGAAAGAAAGAAAATACATTAAAAACGTATTCCCTCTATTTCACACAATCAACAGAGAAGGGGAAAAAAGGATGGGGATGGGAACTGATACGATACATTTGACTTTTTAGAGAGATTTTCAATGACTACTACGCATTATAGCACACACTGAAAGTCTCACATCCCAGGAAAGCCCTCACTTCTAACTCAAGCAAACTGGATGGCTGGTCATCTATAATTAGACATATATTATTATTCAACATTCTATTAATTTATTCACCTATTTTTTTAATAGGTTCTTGATTACCCTTGAGCATCCAGTGTGTAATTTTATTCACTGTAAATTAATATAAAGTATCTAATATTCTGAGAAAGGATAATTATACTTGTACTTAACCCCTGACGGAATTTTGCCTTATTCGAAATGTCCAATTTTATTTCAAATCAAACCCTGATTATAAATAGACTTCTCTGATCCTGTTATTTTGCTCTGCAGAATTTTGGAGCTCTAAAGTGGCAACTAATAAGTTCCATCATTATTTCCACTTGAATTTATATTGTCTTTTATAATATAGATTATGTTTCTTAAGAATGTATATTTCCAATAAAGGACTTAATGCATTGAGGTACTTGCTTCCAAAATAGCATTAACTACCACATTTAATAAAACAGATCTATTTCCAAAGGCAGTCATGGAGATAAAGGAGTTTATGTTGAATATTCCCAAAGCAAATGTTTGGTCAACCAAGTATGCAAGCAATATTTATTTCCATGTTGTTATGGAATTACATAGAACATATGGTCACTGCCTGCAGAAATATTTTTTCTAATTTTGATATTGTAACTTGATCATCTACTTGTTTCAACTACCATTTATCAAATTTAAAAGTTTTTGGTAGCCCATTATAAAATTATTAAAATATAGAAAAGTGCCCAATTTTAAAATACTTTACCCCAAATATTAAAAAATAAATACTTGCTATTTTTCTTATCACTTCTTCCCAAAGAGTACTGGAAAAAATTAATTAGATTCAAAGTCCTAAGCATCTTAAGATTTGAGTTCCTAACCTCTGGTATAATATTTTACCATCTGCCAATACTCTGCCTTTTTACTATGTAGTAAAATAATTTTTTCCAGTTATTAAAGTTAAATTTTAGTAGTTTTAGTGGCTTGAAAGGGAAATTATGACCAATAAGCATCAAAATTAGCTCAATCTTTAGAGTTATAACAATAGTAACTTACAAATATAAATGGTTAGAATCCAAGCTCCAAAGCCTGATTGCCTGGGTTGGAATCTTGCTTTCATTACTCTCTGTGTAACATTGGAAAGTTAATTACATTTTCTGTACCTATTTTTCTTATCTATAAAACATGGGTAATAATAGTGTCTATCTAATACTGTGAGGGATCATTGAGTTAATACAAGTAAAACCCTTAGAAAAATACATAATACATAGTAGGGTCTCACTAAATGTTTTATTTTTTAATCATTATATTTTTCTGTGGGATATTTAATGTTTTGCCTTACTGATTAAATTATATTTTCTTAATAGTAAAGAGAAAGAGTCATTTGATTACAAATATTAGTTAAATTTTTTTTTAAATTTTGCTTTAGAAAAATACAAACTAGATATAGCAAGGATTAAATACATAAATTACAATGGGACTTAGTCATGATGTACACTGGGAATTAGGAAAAAAGTTCACTGCATTAATATAAAAAAAAAAACTGTACATTTAACTACCTTAAAATTAAAAGATATTTACAATTCTATTATGAGTAGACATTTAATTTACAAAAATAGAATCACCAAATCACTTAAAATTTAGCTTTCCTTACCCCCATAAAGAAATTATTCTTATTTTACAGTTTTCTTATGCAGAATCAGTAGTGGTAAAACACGCGAACTAGAAAAAAAAAATCAGCAATATTAAACAGTGATTTTAAGTTCAGCTATGTATCGAAGGTCCACATATTGGATAGGCCTTACGGATCATACTAAACAGTTCTAGTTACTACCCTTTCCTACAGACTATAATTGGCTTCTTATAATAGTATAAAAATGTGAAAATATCTTCTGGGTATAAATTATTTGGAAGAAAGATCGTTTGGCAGATGTTCTTGAAGGAAACAAATTTCTTAGGTGTTTTTACCAAAACAAGTGGGCTAATTGATCCTTTTCTCCAAAAAGCAAGTACACAAGCTGATCACATCTGGGATTTATTAGTGAATAAATGCACTTGTGTTTTCATGAAATCTTTTAGAAACAGCAAAAGGACTAGCTAAAGGGCAGTTAAATGAAAACCTTTTTCCCTGGTGTTTCTGCCAGGTGAACTGGACTGAGAACTCTTAAGAATAAAACCATAGATTGAACAAGTGACAATGAAAAATTATTGCTGAAAAAATTTGTATTAATACGTGTTAACGATCAAGGATAATGTTAAAGATTTTGAGAGGAAATTACATACACTCACACTGGTAACTGCAATAACATGCTGCAAAAAATAAAAAACAAAAAAAAAGGCAATTTAATATTCAGTGGCTTACAACCACAGGGATATATTCCCACATTCACAGGTCTAAAGGACAACTGTGGTTCCAGTGACTTGGGCTGGGCTTGGCTGGCTGGGCAGCTCTGCTCATGCTGTTGGTCAGCTAACCTTGGCCCCAGGCTGTGGGCTGTCTCAGATCTGCTCTACATATATCCAATTTGAGGTCCGGGCTGATTATCCAGCACTACTTGAAGATCTTATGAGGGATCAATAAAGTACAAAATGGGACAAGAACTTTTATAGCCTCTGCCTTTATCATTTCTGCTAACATTTCTTCGGCCAAGGTGAATCATGCGACCAAGCCCAATATCACTAGGGCGGGTAAACATATTCTACCCACATTTGGCTGGGTCCCTGACGCCCTACACCTGGATCTTGCCAGCTGCCCTTACTCTCCATGATTTCTATATTTTTGAGAAATGGCTGGAAATCTCTGGAATCATGGTATAGACTTCTGCCCTAGGTTAAGAAACTTGTGGCCTCAACCTTTTGATACTGACAACAGCCTGGTTCAAAACCATGTCTCCTCTATATTGTGCCAAACTTAACCTTGAGATTCCAATTGATGGCAACTCCTGGAAGGGTTAGCCCCAGAGCTGGTTTATGATAAACCTTCTTTGCTGTTTGTCTTTTCTCAGTGGCCCCCTAGTGAGTTCCCAGAGTCACTGCAACTGAGACCTTCTGGTCTAGGAAACTATTATAATTTGGTACAATGCATACCTGGAAATTTACCACTTTTTAGGCACTTTCTCAACCAACTTTGAATCTTTGAATCTGACTCTTTTATCGGCACCTAATTTGGTAAAGAATTACTCTTTTTGTGGTAAATTTAATGTAAAATTATATGTTACATTTATCTTTGCAATTTTTGGATTAAGTTGAATAAGTATGCAGCTGAGAGGTTTTAGGTTTTAAGCCACTGGCCCAAGATTGCAAAGTTAATCAAAAGAAAGATGAAGTGAAGCCAAATTCTTTCTACTCTCATTTCTTTGAGACTATACCTCTACCTCTCCCTGCAAGTCTGTTTAGTCTGCTATAGTTAAAACCTAAAAAGTTGCCTGCTTTTTCCCTCAAATGTTATTTACTTAGCATATTCCATGAACACAAGAGATTAAAGACCTGTTTATCAACTTTTTAATCATCTAATAAAATGTACAACCATTAACAGGAATCTGATCATATTCATTAATGTGCATTGGAATAAGTAAATTAAGCATTTAATATCTGAGACTCCTGTTTCTTTTTTTATTCCTTCCTGTAACAAGAATTTTCATCTTCACTGACTTGTTTCCATGAATATAACAAATGCCTTCATGCCTGCAAAATTTTTCTAATTTTTGAAAAGATTAATCATTAGATTTAAAAGTCTGTGTTTTGATATAGTTCATCTGTTATTTTATTCATGCCATAACTTCTGAGCTGAAAATCTTTGTTGATAAACCTGTACTAGGCACTAGGGATATAACATCAAAACAGAGATATGGTTTCTAGCCTTATGAGCAGAATCTCATCTATTATATAATATATTCTCAGTATCGATGCAATTTTAAAAAGCTTAGAATATTACTATTTTTGTAACATTTTAATCTCCAGACATTCTACTTGTTTCTTCCTGTTTTATTGACATTCATTGTTACACATAAATATTCTGCTATTGGCCTGGTGGAGTTTTGTTTCAATTGTTTTAGAAAGACAGCAATTCATTTCACTTCTTACCATTGTCTTCATATTTAAATATTATCCTTAAGTATATTTAATAAAGCTAAAGACTTGATGATATGTGAAATAATATGCTTATAAATGCATTAGTCAAAACAGATTACTTTGAATGTTTAACTAACTTTTTTACCAATAAGAGATCAGAAATTCTTATAGTTATTACTCCCTTAAATTTTAAAACTTTATATATACATATGTGTGTAAAATTTATGCGTGTGTAAATTAGTAGCCTTTGAAAATGACTTTCCTATGGAATTCACTAACATTCAATATGTACGTATTAGGAACAAATATAAAAGCAAATAACAATTTAAACATACATCTCTTTTATAACAAACGTTTGACATGTCAATACTTCTTTCAATCTATTTTCTACCTTTATTAATCTAAACACTATGGTTTCAAAACTTTATATTCCTTTCTTAAAGTAAATAATATTTATCATAATACTAAATAAATCTTTGCTTGTGCTAAAATCACATGTACTTGTAAAATTGACAATTGCATTATGTACTATAGAAGCATTTCTCTTATTTTCATTAAGTTCCTAAAGCAAACATTGAGATGCTTTTGCATCCTGAATTATTATATTACATAATGTGAAGTCAAATTATATAAAATTATTTGATCAGTCTTGATCTACCAAAATGGTAATTTCCACACTTCGACCGAGTTTGTCTATATGTCTTCCTAGAATGTCAGTTCTTCATGGCCAGGGACTATACTTTATTCCTATTTATGTAAGTTATATACCCACAATGGTTTTCCTATACCTGAAGAAGTACTATATACAGATTTGGTTCAAGTATTCTTTCTATACCTTGAAGAAAAGGTCAATGCTCTTTATAAAATTAAACCTATCCAAAATGGATGTCTAGCCTTGACTTCAAGTTGTTCTTAAAGGGTTCTCTCAAGTAACAATGAGAAAATATATGAAATCCTGAATGCAATACCTGGCACATAGTAAGTCTGCAATACCCTAGTAGCTATAATTATTACTACTAAAATAAGGGCATATACAAGGTGCAAATGACACCTTATACTAATTTCTATCAAGAGTGATGAGAAGAATATATTAGCTAAGGCTTCCAGGAATTATCTCAAAAGATTAGATGGGAAGTTTCACAGATATATGGGGTGAGGATAAGTGAAGATTGGCCATGGCAATAGCTAATATGGTTAGAATTGAGCGAGGGGCTCTGTAAATGATATTGAAAAAGTCAATTTAGATTTTAAAGTAGTCAATCCTGTTGAAACAACACATTGAAAACTTTCAACAGTTCTTAGTGCATAGAAAGAAATACCTATATATCTTGTTTAATCGTTCTCTTTAATAAATATCATGTTAGGATTCACTGAAATACTAACCCCTTTGACCCAGCACCATATGCTTCTATAAAGATTTCATACATTTGTTTTCCAAGATTTCAAATATTATTTGTTAATATGCCTACGCAACTTAAAAATCATGCAGTGTAAATTGTGGGTTAGAAATAAAGATCATTCGATGCTACATTCTCGATAAATATTTCTATGTCTCATACTATTATGTCATATTCTTTGATGTTCTCTAAACTGGTCTTAAAGATGGGGAATTAAAGATAAATTATTTCTAAGAAGAACTCTTCAATCATTGAAACTTTGTCACATTTCTTTTTTTTAATGCAAAAAAAGAATAATTTTATTTTTGAATGAACTTTTAAAGCACTTATTGTATACTAGTGACTGTTCTAAGCACTTTTCATACATAATCTTAGCAAATTCTCACACCTACTTTGTAAGGCATTGTTACACCATTTACAGATGCAGAAACTGAGGGCTACCACACTATGTTGTACACTTGAAACTAATATAATATTGTATATCAATTGTAATTGAAAATTTTTTTAAATTTATTTAAAAAAGGAATTGAAGGCTGCCAAATTAGAAAATTTGCCCATTATCCAACTGTAAATAAGTGGAAGAGCCAGATTTAATCCTAGGTATGCCTGACTCTAGAATCTGGCCTTAAGCAACTGATACCATGAGCAGCTGGGCGTTCTGTGTTACCAATCTGTATGTATGCTATAACTAAAACCTAGCTTAAACTAAACTTGTTAACAAGAGCATACTATATAAACATTCAGAATTTCTCCATTTATTCTCATCAAACAGATACATAGATGGCAAATAAGTATATGAAAAGATGTTCCACATTATATGTCACCAGAGAAATGCAATGAAAACAATGAGATATCACTACACACCTATCAAAATGGCCAAAATCCAGAACACTGATAACAAATGCTTTTAAGAACGTAGAGCAACAGAAACTTTCATTCACTGCTAGTGGGAATGCAAATGGTACAGCCACTTTGGAAGACAATTTAGCAGTTTCTTACAAAACTAAACATATTCTTACATGCCATACAGCAACCACGCTCCTTCGTATTTACCCAAAGGAGCTGAAAACTTATGTGCTCACAAAAGCCTGTACAATTTATAGCAGCTTTATTTATAATTGCCAAAACTTAAAAGCAACAAAGATGTCCTTTATAGGTGAATGCATAAATAAACCAAAGTACAGCCAGACAATGGAATATTATTCAGAGATAAAAGAAATGAGCTGTAAAACCATGAAAAGACATTGAGGAACCTTAAATGCATATTACTAAGTGAAAGGAGCCAATCTGAAAAGGTGACAACCTGTCTGATCCCAACTATATGACATTCTACAATAGGCAAAACTATAAGACAGTAAAAAGATCAGTGGTTTCCAGGAATTGGGGGAGGGATGAAAGAGGACATAGCAGACAGGATTTTTAGGGCACTGAAACTACTCTGTATAATACTATCATAGTGGATATGTGTCATTATATATTTGCCCAAACCCATAGAATGTACGACACCAACAGTGAACACAAAGGTAAACTATAGACTCTGGGTGATGCTCATATAATAGTGATGTGTCAGTATAGGTTCATCAGTTGTAATAAATGTGCCACTGTGGTGGGGCTTTTCATAATGGGGGAGGTTATGCATGTGTGAGGACAAGGGGTATATGGAAAATCTCTATACCTTTTATTCAATGTTGCTGTGAAAATTTTTCTGCTCTAAAAAATAAATTATTATTAAAAGTATTTCCCCATTCATCATTCTATTGTGAATAATAACATGTTAGTTTTATTTGTACATTTGCCTTTTTGAAATGTGCCACAGTAAAGAGAGAAATGACACTGATTCATAGAAAACGTAACAGTATGTAATTACATATCTACTGCTTAGCTATAAAATAGAGACCAATAAAGACACATTTTATTTAAATAAACAAATCCTAGTTTTCAATAAAAGTGGAAAAAAATTGAGACTAATTTTGTTAATAGTTATAATTGTCTCCTTGAAAGCAGAGGCTATTTCTCATTTATATTTGTATTCCATTCACCTGGCACAAGCCCTGGGGGATGATACTTGATAAAGGTCGTTGAGTTTTATTTATGTAAAAAAACGCTGAAGAGACATGCATGAAATGTGGGCACCCAGATTCCACGGGCTTTAGCAAAATATGCCACAATGAACATACTTGCCAAAAGAGGTTGAAAGATATAGAAAAGAGGTTGAAGCTGTGTTTTTAAATATGCCACCATTCTTAGTTTACTTGATTAGAAATAAATAGATAACTTTGTTCTGAAAAATACGCTAAATGATTAACATGGACTATCCCACTTAACAGCCATTCTCATTTTACTGATAAGGAAGTGAAACTTCAGAGAGTTTAAGTAACATGGTCAGTGAGTAGTGCAGCCAGGATTTATATCCAGGCAACTTTGTTATTTATTATTTAGTACCTTAAACATATACTATACAGCATTTTAAGAGAGAAGCACTTATAGTCTCTGTTTTCTCATTTATAAAATTACATAGTGCTATCTTATAGTTTTGTTTATCCATAGCTAAAATTTATATTTGTCTGGCATAAATAAATGGATATTTTATATAAAAATATGGATTTTATATATATGGATATTATATATATATAAGTGTGTGTGTGTGTGTGTGTGTGTGTGTGTGTATATATATATATATATATACACACCTGACTGTCACAAGGGGCATGTCTTATTCACCCTTGACTGTTTATATTCACCTTTTTTCTATTTCTCTATTTGTATATTTTAATAATAGAGGTAGGAGGGAAGAGAAATGAAATGAGGACATGATTTTATTATCAAAGTGTTTCTTCAATTACCAGCTTTTCTTTTCACAACTACATAAATAAGGACATTTTAATACCCTAATTAATATCCATTTTTAACTCTATGCCATGTTTTTATTACCATCCTCTCATTAAAAATCTAACGAGCATTAGCATACTGACAAGGATAATAAATGCCAACAATTCATATCCAGTTATTAAAGCTAATGATTTTCCCATTGGAATGTAATATATGTGTTAGCTTTTTTGCCAAAAGCTCAATGATACTTTTATCTCCAGTCGGCCAATTGCACATTTAATTTAATACCTATTAAATGCAAACGGCAACACAAAAATTACATTATAGTTGTTACCCAAGCTATCAAGAGCCAGCAACTAGAGAGTGAAGATTAGGAAAAGGACTAATGCTAGTCACAGAGTGGAAATGATAAGCAGACAAACTCCTGCCTCAGCAAAGTGGCTTATTTGAGCAGACAAAAATAAGTCATATGACTGGCTCTGGGCCCAACAGCACAACAGATGTTACTGCTTCTCATACAAAGCTAAGAGAAATGTCATTCTAAACATTTATGTTTCTAAGAACCCTTCCAATGAGCCAAATCTTAGCTCTCAATATTATTTTGTGTAGTTTTCTGACAACCACAACATTTTTTTTTCTTGGCTATACTAGTTCTCTGAGTTGCTAATTTGATACTTCTTTCAAAGGGAAGAAGATAGGGTTGGGTTTTTTAAAAATAAAATAGAAAAGATGCAGTAATTGATTTGAACCCAAAGGAAGGACTTTCCACCTAAAAAACTTGTTGGATACCATATTAGGAAAGGTGCCTGAGTGTACTGCTTATGACATATTATCTTACTGAAAGTAAATTATGCTAAATCTTGATACCATCACATGCCTCATTCTTAAATATTGTGCTATATTGGTTTGGAATTTGTATATCATTGCGTACCTTAGTTTTATAGTTTTCTTCAAAATTTTTTGTTTTCTTTGAAATGAGCAATATGACGATCGACAAAGCTTAGACGTCTCTTTTGGACTGAGTCTAAAAATGTCAGGTAAATTTTAAAGCCATTTTTTCCTAAATATTTAAATTGTCTTCTGACTTTACAAACCAATATATACAAATATTAGGATAAAAATCAGATAAAGGTAAGACTTTTGTACTCAAAAATTAATATATTTAAACAAAAATTATTTTTATCACAAGACTGAGATATTAGTCAAAGACAAGATAGATAAGAGTTGAGGTGAGTGACCTTGGGAGAGACAGTCATCCTCGGACCTCTTGCTTTTTGGCACATCTTGCTGGCTATGCCAAGATTGCAAGGCCCTAATCACTCCTTTACCCAACCTATTACTCAGGGTTGTTATGCAGTTGTTAACTCTGAAAGATGAAACAGTGTCTCCCCTACATAGCTCTGACAAAGAACAGATTTGCTTACTCTTGCTATAAAAGTGGTAGATTCCTCAAGCTCTTTCTTCCTCAGTTGCAACTCAAACCTACTATGCAGTTCATGTATCACCATTGGCACCACCAAAACCAACACCAACACAAATACCACCAACACCACCACCACACACCTCAATGGAAAGGGAACCAATACAAATATACTGGTGCTTATGTGCCATGAGTAATAAGGTCTTTAATCTTTGACCCAGAAATTGCACATCTTCTGTCAGCATCTATGAAACATTAATGAGAAGACTTGTTCATGTAATTTCTAAAGAGGACAAAGTCCAGGATCTGACCGAGGTTACTAAAGGTAAGGTTTATTAACCTTCCTAAGCTTCATTTTTCCTCAGGTGAAAATGGAGACATGATAATGCCCTTCTAGAGACTCTTTAAGAGGATTAAGTGATATTGTGCCTGTGAAGTCTCTAGTACAAAGGAAATGTTCAACAAATATTTGCTTTTCCTTAAGTATTTCCACATAAGGGAATATTAAAAACCATGTCTAAAGGTTAAATTTATTCTAGACATTTTACATTCCCCACATTTATTCAAGTCTATTTCATTGTCTTTAGAAAATTTTGGTAGAAATCTAATATTGAATCACATTACACCACTATATAAACTTGATCTCATTATATTTATTTAATATACATCTTAATTCTAAACTTTAAAATTGATGAGACTAAATCTTAATCATTCTCAACTCAAAAAACAAAAAGGATATAATGTGACATAATTGTTAGCTAACTCGACTATAGTAATCATATTGCAATATAGAAATGTGTCAAACCAGCACCTTGCACACCTTAAAGTTATACAGTGTTATGCCAACTATATCTTAATAAAAATATATACAGCTAAATTCTATTTTAATTTTATTAAGAATATTTTTAAATTTGTATCTATATCAATAAATTATATTGGTATGTTATCTTCTGCTGTTAGATTTCATAAAACATTATTTTTCCACTATTTCTATACATTTGAGAAGATGTTGGTAATAATTAGAATTATCATATTTCTTTAAAATGTGTATTGGGTGAACTCTAATCTTTAACTCTTTCTGAGATGAGTACTTTTACAGGAGACAGTCTTTGGACAAATTTCTCAATTTCGTTCACTGTTATTGCTATTAGTCTGGATTCCCAAAGGGACAGACATCGTCAATTGTTTCACCCACATTCCCTTTCTTACTATCACTACAGAGGCTGAAAAGGTGATACATTTGCTTTCTAGCCTCTCTTGAACTTCAATGGGGCCACATTATCCAAGTTATACTTGATGCACTGAAAAAGAAAATCCAATGTTTGCTATAGCAGACTGAAGGTAGCTGTAGGAGAATCTCCTCTCACAGTTGCTTTATTCATCCTTATCACCACCCACCCACTCAGTAACTCTAGCCTTATATTCCCAACTTCATCACCAACTAAGCTTTAGGGTAAACACTTCCTTACCCCACACCATGAGCTAGGCTCAGATAAAGTCCTCAAGGTCTTTGGTTTCCTTCCTGCTTCCCCAACTCCATGTTCTCAGCCTTTGCTGGTCTGACTTTAGTGGTTCACTGCACTCTCCTATAGAAGGAAGCCCAATTACTTTCCCTAGTTCTTTTACCTCAATTGAATCCATTAAAAAAAAAAAAATCAACTGAATAAATTTGAAAATCTCATTGATTTTATTGGGCTATTCATGAATAGGGCAGCATCCCACCTAACAACTAGAAGGGCACTCAAAGAGATTGTACAGATAGAAGAGTTTTATAGGAAGAAGGGTGGGGCAAAGGAGCTATGAACAAAAGAAAATATTATTTTTCACCTGTGACAATACCTTTTAGAGGAGAGAAGAGAATAGCAAAGTCTTTATCATGCAGATTGTCTTTTCTACCTTTGGGGAATGGTAGGAGGTCACAGGATGGATTATTTTATTGATACTTGACCACAAAATTCCAAACAGGTTGGTTAAGATTACATTTCTGGGAGCAGTTGAAACTGCAAGTAGATCAGGTGTTAAATCTCAGTTTGCTATCTATCCTCAGTTCTTAGCATGAGTGATGCCATTTTGGGCCTATGGTTTTCTTTTTAATAAATCATAAGCTAAATGGTACCTTCTTCAGTCCAAGCCTATCTTTATTATACTTTTCACAAATTCCTCAAACTTTCACTCTGCTTTCCACAAGTATCTCAAAATCACTTCTCTGTTACAGAACTGACAGCAATTTTTACACACACATGTGTACATACATGCATGCACACAAATACATTTTGGTCATTTAAATAAGATGGGGGTGGTTATAGGAAACATGGTGGAGTGAGAGACGTCCTCAGATCTCTCCCCTTGAAACAACAATAAGCTGAACATCAAAACTCAACAAAAAACACCCAAACTGCACAACGGCACATCTGAGCATGAGATCTACGCATAAGAGCTAACTACAGGTCAGAACTCCAGGTGTTGGACGGTAGACTAGGACAAATAAAGAAGCTTCCTCTTGAGGCCGTGGGATCTCCCTGTAGGAGGAGGGGGAGGGACGAAGGAGTGACAAGTTCACTGAACACTACTGCCTGGGAAAGCTGTGAGCTCCCCACAAAGGCCAGTGGCAGGGCCCAGTAATCAGAGCAGAAGGCAGAGAAGCGGGACAACAGAAAAACAACAATTGATTTTTACCAACTGCAGTTGCAAAACCGAGGCAGAGCCATAACCCCCAACCCCCAACCCACAAGGCCCCTCCCCCCAAAACTTCTGAGACTGATCACCACGGAGCCCCAGGGGAATCTGAGCAAACACTGCTGAGCCTGTTGCTGACAACGACAGGGACTGATAATGAGGGTAGCGAGCATGATTAAATAATTACAAGAAAATGAAAAAGACATTATTTTGGTTTTATACGAAGCAAGGATCCAAGTGGCTTAGAGGCCACCTACTGGAAACCAAAAGAAAAGTGCCTTCTTTGCAACAGGCTAAAGAGAGACTTTTATAATAAATCTTCTTTCTAGAAAAACAGCAGAATACACTTCCATTAATGCCCAGGTGGAGAAAGAGTCCATTAAACATCATGAATAACCAAGGTAACAAGGCATCTCAGAAAGAAAGAAAAAAATCTCCAGAAAATGAGCTTAAAGACAGAGAAATATGCAACTTAAGTGACAGAGAATTCAGGATGGTACTTCTGTAAAAGCTCAGTGAGTTCTGAAACAAGTCATATCAACAATTTCAGGAATTAAAAAAAAAAAAAGCTAGACAAGCAGAATGAAGAGATTGAAACCCTCAAAGAAAACAAAATAGATCTGCAGTTTTAAAACACACTGCAAGAGTTGAAAAATGAAAAAGCAAGCTTAGGAAATAGAGTCGACCAAGTGAAGAAAAGGATCAGTGATATCAAAGACAGAAATCTAGAATTAAATCAGGAGGAAGAAGAAAGAAACCAAAGAATGAAAAATAATGAAAGAGAAATTCAAGAACTAGCTGATACCATCAGGAGAGGAAACATAAGAATAATGAGCATTATCGAAGGCAAGGAAAAGGAGCAGAAAGCGTTTTCAGACAAATAGTGAATGAGAATTTCCCAAACTAACGAATGAGTTGGAGCTTGGAATTCAAGAAGTCAACACAACTCCAATTATCTCAACCCGAAAAGGCCTTCACCAAAACACATTGTATTAAAGTTATCAAAAATCAACAACAAAGATAGAATTCCCAGGGAAGCCAGGGAGAAGAACGGTAACTTATAAAGAAAAACCTATTGGTTATCCTTGGACTTCTCAGTGCAGACCTTAAAAACCAGAAAGGAATGGAATCAAATATTTAAACTATTAAATAGAAGGAACTACCAGCCTAGAATAATGTATCCAGAAGGAGAAATTAAGACCTCTCCATACATACAAAAATTGAGTGAATTCTCCACTACAAGACCTGCACTACAGGAAATTCTGAAAGGAGTCAGTTCACCTAAAACAAATTGACCAAAAAAAATACATAATTAGGAGTAAAGTGGCTATCAGGCAAATAGAAGCAGAGGAGTGCAACCCTTATTAGGAACAGGGCATTATAAGCTTAAATAATAAGAAGAGAATTGCTAAAACAAAATTATAATGAACATTCAGCATACATAGGACAAATTGAGATAACAATGACAGAAAAGAGGAGGATTCAAAGATCCAAATTCACAAAGGGGAATGGAGATATGGCATATGCAGAAGAAAACAGACAAGAAGATAGTATATATATACTATCTTTTTCATATACGTAATGGTAGCCACACACCAAAGATTCAACTAAAGTATATAACATAAAACAAGAACAGAGGCAAAACCCACAAAAGCCAACCAAAATAAAGAAAACAGAAGTACAAGGACAAGGAAGCAATGGAAACACCAAGCTACCAGAAAGCAAAAGATGAAATGCCTATAAAAAGACCTCATATTTCAATAATCATCGTAAATGTAAATGGATTGAACTCACCGATAAAAAGGCATAGAGTTGCAGAATGGATCAAAAAACAAAACCGAACCATATGCTGCCTCCAGGAAACACATCTCAGCTCTAAACACAAATATAGACTCAAAGTGAAAGGGTGGAAAATGATATCTCAAGCAAATGGCATCAGAGAAAAGCAGGAGTAGCGGTACTAATATCAGACAAAATAGACTTCAAAATAAAAAAGATAAAGAAAGATACTGAGGGACACTTCATAATGATAAAGGGAATCCAAGAAGACATAACACTTATTAATATCTATGCTCCTAATCAGGGAGCCCTGAAATATGTAAAGCAATTACTAACAGAACTAAAGGAAGAAACAGACCAAAACACTATCACAGTAGGGGACCTAAATACCCTACTGTCAGATATAAACAGATCATCCAAACAGAAAATCAATAAGGAAATAACATCCTTAAATGACACATTAGACCAACTGGACATAATTGACATTTACAGAGCCTTCCATTCCAAAACAGTTGCTTATACATTCTTTTCTAATGCACATGAATAGTCTCAAAAATCGACCACATACTGGGACACAGAAATAGCCTCAACAAATATAAAAGAGTTAAAATCATAACAACCATATTCGCTGATCATAATGCTTTGAAATTAGAGATCAACTGCAAACAGAAATCAGGAAGAACCACAAATACATGAAGATTAAACAACATGCTACTGAAGAATAACTAGGTCAGAGAAGAAATAAAAAGAGAGATCAAGAGATACATAGAAACAAATGATAATGACAGTACAAACTATCAAAACTTTTGGGACACGGCAAAAGAGATCATAAGAGGAAAGTTCATATCATTACAGGCCTATCTCCAAAAACAAGAACAAGCTCAAATAAACAACCTAACACTTCATCTTAAAAAAAACTAGAAAAGGAAGAACAAATGAGATGTAAAGTCAGCAGAAGGAAAGAAATCATCCAAATTAGAGCAGAAATAAATGAAATTGAAAGCAAAAAACAATAGAAAATAAATATGCAACAAGGAGCTGGTTCTTTGAAAAGGTTAATAAAATTGACAAAGCCTTGGCTAGCCTCACTAAAGAAAAA
>NW_006436664.1:2162336-2166346 GCF_000325575.1 Pteropus alecto
TCATCCAATCAAAAAATGGGCAGAGGACTTGAACAGACACTTCTCCCTAGAGGACATACAAATGGCCAAAAAATATTTGAAAAGATGCTCAACATCGCTAGCTATTAGGGAAATGCAAATCAAAACCACAATGATATACCATCTCACACCTGTTAGAATAGCTATCATCAACAGGACAAGTAATAAATGTTGGAGAGGATGCAGAGGAAAAGGAACCCTCATACACTACTGGTGGGCCTGCAAATTGGTACAGCTGCTATGGCAATCAGTATGGAGTTTCCACAGAAAACTAAGAATTGATCTACTCATATCCAAAAAGTTATTTGCACACCAATGTTAATAGCAGCATTATTCACAGTGGCCAGGACATGGAAGAAACCGAAGTGTCTTACAATAGATGATTGTCTAAAGAAGCTGTGGTACATCTATACAATGGAATATTACTCAGCCATAAGAAGAGATGAAATACTCCCATTTGTGACAACATGGATGGACCTCAAGATAATCATGCTAAGCAAAATAAGCCAGACAGAAGTTGAAAATCACATGATATCACTTACATGTGGGATATAAACCTATAAGCAACAAATGAACAGGACAAACAGAGACTCATGGATATAGATAATGGACTAGTGGTTACCAGAGGGTATGGGGTAGGAGAAGAGTTGGGAGGTAGATGGGGTAAAGAGAGTCAAATATGGAGAGTAGGGGGCGATGAAGTGGGTAAAGGGGATCAAATATATGGTAGCTGAAGGAAACTGTACTTTAGGGTGGTAATCACACAATAGAATATATAGATGTCAAATTATAATGGACACCTGAAAATTATAAAATTGTATTAACCAATGTTATTCCAATAAAGTTAATTAAATAAATAAAAAATATGTAAATAAAGAAGATTAGGGGGAAGATAAACAGCTGAAAATAATTAGATCAAAACGAGGGTGTTCATCATACAGTCTGGAAGACAGGGATAATATAACTCAAAGGGTTAAGAGAAATTACAAAGGTCACTGATAATCTGAGGTAGAATAAACTGCCTGAAAACTATTACAGAGATTCACAAATGAGATAAGTCCTATAAAAATGAGGATATCCCTGATGAGAAAAATACTGTGGAAGTAGTGACAAGATCCATTAGAAGAAAGAATATGAGAAATAATGAAGAAAAAAATAAAAAATAAGTTTAAGATTTCAGTCCTATAGGACATTTTAGAGAAATAGGTTAATTTATGGTGGGCAAAGGAAACCCTAAATGTGAAATATAAGGTAAATATTAAGGAGTTTTAAGAGTTTTGTGTTTGATATGAAGACAATACTAAAAGAGAAAATACTCTTTGGTGGAAAAAGATATAAGGCCAAATTGTGGCCTGGTGTTGCAGATCTGAGAGCAAGTCATCATCCCAGCTGTGTTCTCTGAAGCCCCACGGTAGAAGGCTTTTCTAGGAGAGGAGAGAAAAGAAGGTCATGCAAACAACCTGAGTTCTCAGTTGGAATAACAGGAAGGAGATGAAGCATTAAAAAAAGAAACCTGTACCACTTGAAATATCGTTTGCACTTCGTTTAACTTATTTGTAGTCATAGCTGAAATTTTATCCTATTTTGATTCCATTTTCCAAATTGACTTTTGCTTTGTTGTTCTGTAACCATACTTCTAACTGTCCACAAAAACTTCATAATCAAGGTTTTAGTGATATTTTCTGTTATTCAATTATATATAAGCTGAAATTTTTATCGATTATTTCTAATTCTATAACATTAAAAAAAAAGCTATGAAAAATGTGAAGCTGTTTTTCTATTAATTGTAATATGAGCTACTTACTTCAATATGTAATATATATTATTACCTGGTTTATGATACTTGGGCCAATTTTCAATCTAATTTTTAATATTTCTAACTAAGTCAATTTAATTAATTTAGTAAATAAAATTTCATAAGGTCGTGTACCAGGTACTTTACTAAAAATCAATATCTCCAAATGCATTTTCTTCATTCATCAGTTTTTTTTAATTCTGCCACCCAAATAATTTGTTTTAAATGCTGATTTATTTTTTCTAGCTTCTTTTTCTTATCTGCTCTGACACCGTAAGAGGCAGTAATCACATGATTATTTTGAATATAAAAAGGTCCTGTTAAAGAAGCCAGAGAGAAGTGATACTTTAAAAACAGAATATACATTAAGAAAAAAGTCAATTAAAAAAGTTAGTAATATAGTTTTAAGGAAAACAAGAGTAGAACTGTAATAAGAAAATGTATTTTTTTAAGTTGGTAGAAGAGAAGATCCTATTTTATTAATCCGAATGATCACATCTAAAGAATATCCCAGAGAATTCTTGCTTGGATGATTTTGCTGAAAGGCCCAATATATTTGTAAAATATGTATGCCTTCGGCAAGAAATACAGAAAAAAGACAAGGCATTAAAAAGTGGCTAAAGCATTCTAAGGTTAGACTACTAAGTCCAGGATGAAAACTCTCTACTTGAAATCTCAAAATCAAGTTATTGCACCTCTTAGCATTAGGTTCAAAAGACATCATTCAGCAGGGAAACATAAATCTCCTCAAAGCATGCTGGGATTAAGATAGAGGTACTGAAAAAGCAAGAAATATAATTCCACTAATCAGAGGTAGGGGGGGAAAAGATGCCTCCAGAAATAAGGACAAAAACATACCAGTGTACTAAACAAAACAAAAATATAAGTTTTAAATCATAAGGTAGAAAAAAATTTAATAACATTTACTGTTGTGGGGATCTTAAGGAAATAAATCTACAAACAAAGAGAAATGCTGAAGATATACAATCATCTATCTTTAATTCTACAGGTCTTTGATATGTATGAAGTTGCTAGAGGGAACAATTTTCATTCAAAGTGGGAATGTGCCCAGCACTATGCTATGCACTGGGCCTCACTGATGTCTTTTTGAGTATGGAGTCCAGAGAAGAGGACAGTTAAGCAATTGTTTTTAGTGTAATAGTGATACAGTGGTACCAGGTGTTACGGAAATCATTAGAAAGTAAGCCTCATCTCTGGACAAGGCAAGAGGTCAGGAAAGTCTTTCTGACCAGGAAACAAGCTAAGGTGAGAAAATGTAGTTAGAAGATAGCAGGGTGAATAGGGGATAATGGGGATAATTAGTCAAGAAAAGGGGCACAACCTGTGAAAGTTTAGAAGTGAGAGAGCACGGAGGGTTCAAGGGACCTAAAGTCGTTCAGCATTCACAGAGGTGATGTTGTTGGAAAGAAGAAAAGTCCTCTAGGCAATATTCTGCCAAAAATACAGAAACGCCAAACTGTCATACTGTTACAGCCATCATTTTTATATTGATAAAAATGCAGTATTTTTTTTTCAGATTGGTCCCTTTTAGAATATATCCTAAAAACATTCAAGACAATCTGAAAATACTTGATCCAGACAAAAAGTAATAAATCATTAAATGAAAAAACAAATGAGCAAAATGGATGTGTTGGCTATAAGCCCAATTAATCAAAGATATATATATCGCCCACAAAAGTCTCACCAGGGAACCAGAGAATGAGGAAAGACAATTCAACAAATTGAATAATCAATTTTGTAAACAAAATTCAGTTGTGAAGGGAGAATTTCATAATTTAAATATGATTTGAATTTACACTGCATCTATAAAAAGAAATCCTATGGATAGACAAAAGTGCCACAGGAAAAGGGAAAAAAAAAAAAAGTAGAGACATAGATAATAGAAGTTTGGGGAGTGTTCTGAGAGAAAAACATTGAGAGAGAGAATACATAAATATGTTCTTTGGGTTAGTATTAGCAATGGATTAGTCATTGCCTTCCAAATGCAGATCAAATAATCATCAGCCCATTTACTGTGCTGTTACTGTGCCCCCATGTTTCTCTTTCCTAAGTGAATTTAGCTTTTGAAATAACTCTTTGATATAAAAGTTACTATCCCAGTTTTACAAATAAGTAAAATGGGGCTTAGGAATTTATAAAATTAGCCCTTTTGCCCAGGTGTTTCTGACACCTAAGC
>NW_006436664.1:2166383-2181345 GCF_000325575.1 Pteropus alecto
TGAAAGTGAACTTCTATGACTGACAAGAGGGACTAATGAGATTATCTGAAGATCTGACCTAAATACTCCTCTAAAACACACCAAACAGGGAAATAGTAGACATTTTTAGTAAATCTTTTGGGAATATTCTTGACTGATTGTTTCAATTTAACATTCTTCGCTAAGACAAGCAAAGAACTGAATTTAATTCTTGATCAATCAAATCATCTTCACAGTTCACAGATTCGAACTCTGGTCAGCTGTCATGTACATATATACTGATACTCACAAGAGAAGCTGGGTGAGAGTAAATGCTGTAAGCAGTTTCCTCATCTCAGTTCAAAGCCCCCTGAAGGAGGTCAAAAGTCTCTTTCTGTGTATAGAAGTAACTGGTAATCACCATTACCAGTTCCCCTCAGACTTTGCATCTAAGTCCCTAGTTTTCGACCCTTGCTATGCATTATAATCAGCTTAGAGCTTTTTAAAAATATTGATACTTAAGACATCCCCTCTCCTCAAGATTTTGATTCATTTAATCTTGGTGTGGCACAAGCACTGATAATTTTTAAATCTCTTCGTGATGTTGAAGTGCACCCAGGGTTGAGAACCACTGAACCAAGCCAATCAAGATAATCCCACTGTCGTTGCCATTGACTGCTTTAGGAATGAGCACAAGACCCGGAATTGGCAAAGGAAACATAAGAAAATATTTTAGAGCAATCCTGGGGAAAGTTTCCTAGTTCTTAAAAAAGAAACCAAAGAAAAATGCAGTTTATCATGTCTGGAATTTGGTACTTGGAAATCCAGCAAACATCTCGTTATCCTAAGACCAATTGTAAGATAAAATTAATGTTGAGGAAAAGAGAATGAAAAGATTAAAGAAAACAAGGTCCTGATGTTATTGATGTCTCGGATCCATCTTGCCTCTGGACTACCAATTATGAGAAATAATAAATTTCCTTATTGTCTAACCCTATGTGAGTCAGGATTACCTATTACTTATACCCAAAATCATCCTTATTGATCTAGCACATGATATTAATAATTATATCTCATATGAGTGGGACCAAATAATCCTGTAAGTACATTAAAAACTTATCTGTGTTTTCAATATTATTGCTCACAATTAATTATGTGATTGTTACCCAAACTTTTCAGACCGTTCAAGTTTAAAAATGTGTTAGAGTGTATTCCATTTAGAAATTTTCTCATAATTCTGGACCTAAAAATGAGAGATAAGCCATTTTTCTGCTCACCTGACCTAGCCAAATCCCTAAAACTATAATAATTAAAAGTAGTTCCAAGCACATACTAACATTAAGTAATCTTGCTTCTTCATCATCAATTTGTTCAGATAGTCAACAAATACTAAGCATTTTCTATGGACCAGACACCATGCTATAGCTGAGACATATATATTTTTAAATGTCACCTGTTCTTGAGGAGGTTGCAATCTAGTAGAAGAAATATATGAACAGATAATTTCAATACCATGTTATTATCTTACCACTGGAGACTAATAAGAAGTCAAAGAATGTTTCAAAGCAGAAAAATGAATCTTATTAATTCACACTTTTCTTAAATCTCCAAAAATCCTTGATTATAAATAACTGCAGTAGCTCCTAGGAGAATAGGAAAACATAAATAAAAAGTGAAAGCTTAGTGGCCAAGATGACTAAAGGACAGAAATGAGATACTTCAATTGCCGAGTTAGGAGTCTAATTTCAAAACAATATAAAAATGCTGCAACTTTGTTAAATGGATTTAAAAAACATCAGGAGAAGTTGTTCTCAAAACTGAATGTTTTGCACAACTGTTTTAGAAGCAGAAGGGCGCTAATGATATTGCCTATTCAGAAAGTCTTAAATAAAAGCAAAATATCCCTATATCCTTAGGTATCAATTTTCCATATCAATTATCTCTATTTTTGCTAGAAAACTAGCATTGCTCTATAAGTGTCTTTCCCATTCCCCAGAAATCTTGGTTTTGCATTATTTGACTTCAGAAACAACTGTCAAATATACAACTGACTTGATTACATCCAAGATTTCTAAGACCGACTAAATAAGCACTTTATAGAAATAGTTCATTTTATAAAGCTCCAATGTTTTATTTTTCTTCTTACTCCTAATAGGAAAAATATTGACCATGGGAAAAAATAATAAATTGTATTTGGTCTGCAGATGCAGGTGCTCTTTGATATGATTTTAGATCCTAACATATGAATCCAAAATCCTGTCAGTTCATGGAAATATTTGGTCAGACACATGAGCCTGAGCAATAAAACGACCTAAGTGTGTTTTAACAGCTGTTAATATCTCAACTATCCTGCCCAATTTTAAAGTTTGACATGATTAATAAAATAGTATCTTGAGTATGCATGTATTTGATTATTCTAACTTTGAAAAATACTCTAAAAAACGGTTGTCATTTCAAAAAGTAATTACATTGTATTTGCAAAATATACTTTTTGCCTAAGGGGTATTGTCCTAATAGTAAGTTTGATTATTAAATGTTATCTGATATTCATTCAGGGAAAAAATGGTTAGAGAATTTGATCCTCCAGCTACAAATTACTGTACTGCAATCCTTCTCCTTTCTAAAATCATAAGTCTGAACCTTTAAAGAGACCAAAACTGATTTATACTTTCTGCCTGATAAGGATGATTTGCAATTATCCTAGCCTATCTTCTGAGTGCCCGGGTTGATATGCAGGTCTTGAGAAATCTAGCAAAGCTACCAGGTAGACTATTGAAGTTGTCCTAAATTTCTTTTATCTGGAAGATTCAATTAAGGTTTATGACAAATCCATTAAATGCAAGAAATAAACTCCATTCTGGAGCTGTCAAAAAAGTAGCAGAAGATAAGCTAGGTAAGAGAGCCCTGGGCATGTCAGACACTAGTCAGATTTTATTGTCAGGTGATGGTCCCAGGAGTTGTATGGACTCAACCACTGACTGACAGCTCATTGGTAGACCTTTCAGTATGGGAACAGTACAATACTAGAGCTCCCAGGGATGATGGGTATAACTCTATCATCAACTCACTACTCATTTTATAGAGTTCTGTATATTTGCAGTTCTTCAAACTAGGAATCACCTAGTGATTTCCTTTATACTGCACAGAGACTGCATGTGCTATTAACTGATGACAGAAAGACAATAGGATTTGCCCTGTGTTTGCCTTTAAAGATTCTTGATGTTAACTAATTCATAACTTAAAAGCTTTTGAATTTGAAGTATAAATTTTAATAAGTATTTTCCCATGAAACCAATGTTTTAATATATTTTATTATTTTAAAAGTTCTATTTAATGGGCCATGCAACTTTATCTCTGGTGAATAAATCATTTTAAGTACAGAACCATTTTTGAAGTACTAAAAATAGCTCGAATATTATTTCTTCGAACAAATATACGCACACATACCCCTGTTGTCAAGGAGACCTAGGAGTCCAAATTTGAAGAACTATGCATCTAACAGATCTTCAAATGTTGCTTTTGAACACTGAAACTGGTCAAAGAGCATTATTTTCTATTTTTATACTGTGTATATATTCATATTTGTATAGAAAAGTGATGTCAAAAGATTAAGATATCTTTATACTTTATTAAAGTTACCTTTCTAATGTCCTTGTGAAGTTGGTAGAATCAATTTATAGGAAGAGAATAATGTTCAAAACATGGTCCTAAGGTTTGATTTTTCAGGTGAGACTTTTTTTTTTTTCACTCATAAGCCAGGCAAAGAAAAGATCTCTAGTAATTTTCCTGAGTACATTTCACTGCTGAGATCACAGTTCTACTCTGCCTTCTTCAGGCCCAAGGCCTTCTGTCCTGTCCCTACACTGTAATTCTCCAGACTTTCCCACCAAAGCAGATGCAGCCCAGGCTCAAACATTCTGCTCTGGTTTTCAGTTTCCTCTTCACTTCTGGCAACTAGGGATTTCTCTTTCATTTTTTCATGCTCAGCTATAAATTTAGGAAAATTTTTAGAGTATTTTATTATTTTATATAATAAATTATTATTTCTTGGCCATAATTTGGAGGATTTTTATTTGGAAGTTATTTGTAACCAAAAAAGGTCCCTTTTTTATTATCTTACCATTTTCATGTATTATCTTCACAACTGAAAAATTTTATAAAAAAGCATATGCTTCATTGTGTTATCTACATTTGCCCTGATATTTTCCCATTTAAACTTTAACTCAGATGTTTTTTGAAAAATACAAAATGGCCAAATATTTCATTATTTAATATTTAAAAGTATTAATATTTTTAAACACATATAAAAACCTAGAAACAAAATGAAAATCTAAAAAGTCCACATTTATAAATTGAGTTGTTATTTGTCAGCTCTAATGACCCATCTAACTCATTGATCTTGCATTCTTCCTATCCTACTGCTGATGTCACATAGCTCTCACTTGTCACACCAAACCTCTTCACATGCTTGGGGATTCATTTCTGAGCTGAGGGGCTCAACTATTGTAAATCTCAACATTGGTCCTTTTCTGACCTTTTCTTCTTCAATTTCTGATGCCCACTGCACTGTCTGAGTCCCATTGGCCATGAGCATAGCAATAGCCCAAGATACGCCTCTGAATGATAGTCCCTATAATTAGATCACACAGTCTGCTGTCAGATGTACTAGATACAATACTTCATTCCAGTCTCCATGTCTACTGATGACCCTTCTTGCTGTACCTTTATTTCTAAAGTGTTTCTTAGGTATAAGTTATCAGGGACTCATCCCTGGAAAGCCTGGCATGACTCACATGTCTGACCAGCCTCCCTATGCTGCCTGCCTCGTCTGACTCAACTCATGGCCTCCATAGCCCAAGCAGTGGCATCTTTTTCTTCAGCAAACATCATGTCACTTCAAGTAGAGCACGATTTCTGAATCTGATGTACATGACATTTCAAAGCTGGCATTATTCTACAAATATACTCCACAATAAAGCAAAAAGACACTGTGAAAGGGAAAGGCAATTTTCCCCAACCAAAGGGAAAAATCCTTTCTCACTGATAAAATTGCTGACATCAAAAACCATTAACTTAAAGGAAAAAAAAAAAAAAGAATTAAAGTATGGGTAAAAAGAATGAGGATTTGGCTCCTAGCTCTGCCCCTTGCTAGCCATGAAACTTCTTCATTTAATCTCACTAAGTCTGTTTTATTATCTGCCTAAATGATCAGCTGGGAGAATTTTTAAATAAGATAATGCATGTGAAAATAAATGTATAAAAGTTAAAATATCAAGTTAGTGTAAAGTATGATATCATTAACACAATTATTATTAGAACTCTTAGGAAGGAAAATTCATGAAATTGCTCTAAGAACGTGAAAATATGACTATATTCAGCAAAGAATAATCTCAACTCTTTAATTACTGATGGATAAATCTATATACTTTAATAATTAGGTAAATAGTAAAAAGTTTGTAAGCCAGAGATTCCCACACCTAATGTTCATGTAAAATTAAAATAACATTTAGCCCAAAATGTACATTTCTTCCCTCTATACCTTCAAATTATCCCCAGCATAAGTTGTGAAATGTCAGAGTTAAAATAGACAGAAGATACTCTATGGTTACCTATAGTGAATATTTTAGATTGAAATGATTAGAAGAGATAGGTGATATGCTCTACAAACCCAAGTTAACTTCAAATCTCTTCTGTAGTATCAAGGTGGTCGCTTAGTCTGAACTTGAACAAACATATTAACAGGGAACTCATTACTATAACAAGAGCCACTCCATGTTTTCATCAATCTGAGATGGACTGTCTCACCTTGAATTTCTATCATAAAAAGTTAATTGAATGTGTCTGCGGAGGGAGAGGCTAGGGAAACACCTGGACAGTAAAATCAGTAATAACACACTTTTTTTTAAATAATGTTTTCAACTTTTCAATTACAGTTGGCTTACATCATATTAGTTTCAGATGTACAACAGTGATTAGACAGCTATACAACTTACAAAGTGATCATCCTGATAAATCTAATACCCACCTGACACCATACATAGTTATTACAATATTACTGACTATATTCCTTATGCTATACTTTACATCCCCATGATTATTTTGTAACTACCAATTTGTACTTCTTAATCCCTTCCCCTTTTTCACCCAGCCCTTCAATCCCCCTCTCATCTGGCAACCATCAAAATGTTCTCTGTATCTATGAGTTTGTTTATTTTGTTCTTTAGATTCTACATGTAAATGAAATCAGATGGTATTTGTCTTTCTTGGTATGACTTACTCCACTCGGCACAATATCCTCTAGGTCCCAGTATGACTTACTCCACTCGGCACTCTAGGTCCACTCATATTGTTGCAAATGGCAAGATTTCATTCTTTTTATGGCTAAGCAATATTCCATTGTGTATACATACCACCTCTTTATCCATTAATCTACTGATGGACACCCAGGTTGCCTCCATATCTTGGCTATTGTAAATAATACTGTGATGAACATATAGATTCACATGTTTCTTCGAAGTAGTGTTTTGGGTTTCTTTGGCTAAATACCAAGAAGTAAGATTACTGGGTCCTTCTTTTTCTTGTTATATCCTTTGCTTTAAAGCCTGTTTTGTCTGGTATAAATATTGCTACCCCAGCCTCGTTTTGTTTTAATTTTTCATGAAATACCTTTTTTCATCTATTTTCAGTCTGTGTGTGTCTTTCAATCTGAAGTGAGTCTCTTGTAGGCAGCATATGGAAGGGTTTTGTTTTCTTATCCATTCAGCCATCCTTTCTTTTAATTGGAGCATTTCTTTTACATATGAAGTAATTGTTGATATATGTTATTATTTCCATTTTATTATTCACATTTTTGATTATTTATTTTTCTTCTTTTTCTTAAAACATTTCTTGTAACACTGGTTTGGTGTCGATGAACTCTTAGCTCTGTCTTGTCTGGGAAGCTCTTTACCTGTTCTTTGATTCTAAATGATAGCTTTGCTGGGTAAACCCTTGGTTGTAGATCCTTGTTTTTCATTACTTTGAATATTTCTTGCCAATCCCTTCTTACCTGCAAAATTTCTGTGGAGAAGTCACCTGATAGACTTATGGGAGCTTTCTTGTAGGTAACTAACTGCTTTTCTCTTGCTGTTTTTAAGATTCTTTGTCTTTAACCTTTGGCATTTTAATGATGATGTATCTTGTTGCAGGCCTTTTGGGGTTCATTTTGTTTGAGACTCTATGCATGTACATCTATTTTTTTCACCAGGTTTGGGAAGTTTTCCATCATTATTTCTCCAAATAGGTTTTCAATTCCTTGCTCTCTCTCTTTTTTTCTGGTACCCCTTTGATATGAACGTTGGTAACAATGCTATCCCAGAGGCCCCTTAAACTATCCTCATTTTTTTAGATTCTTTTTCTTGTTGCTGTTCTGATTGTTTCTACTACCTTATCTTCTAAATCACTGATTTAATCCTCTGCTTCATGTAATCTACTTTTGCTTCCATCTAATGTATTTTTCATTTTCATTATTCTTCATTTCTGACTGGTTCTTTTTTTGTTTTCTATCTCCATTTTTCTGTTTTCTTTTTGTTAAAGTTCTCACTAAGTTCATATACTCTTCCCCTAAGTTTACTGAGTATCCTTATAACCAGCGTTTTGATCTCTGCATCTGGTAGATTGCTTATCTTCACTTTGTTGAGTTCTTTTACTGGAACTCTGTTCTTTTCTTTCATTTAAGACATGTTTTTTATCCTCCTATTTTAGTTGCTTCCCTGTGTTTGTTACTATGTATTAGGTAGGGCTGCTATGTCTCCCGGTCTTCATAGAGTGTCCTTATATAGTCGATCTCCTGTAGGGCCCAATGGTACAGTGTCCCTGGCCACCTGAACTGGATGCTCCATGTGCATCCTGTATATGTATTATGTGTGTCCTCTTGTTGCAGCTGAGCCTTGGTTGCTGTTTGTATGTCAATGGGAGGGCCTGACTCTTGAGTTGACTGGTTGTGAAGAGTGGATGGTGAGAGACTGACCCTACAGAGCAGAATCACTTTAGTATGGCTCTGATGCCTGCTGAGTCTACTCTTTGGGTGTGTCTTCCTTAGATACAGTCCTGGTGGTGTTCCAGCTTAGTCTGAAGCCAGCCACCAGGTATATCGGTCTCAGGGCCTCCTGGGAGGGTCTCCAGCCTCAGTCTGTGCCCTGCCTGGGCCACCTGGCAAGAGCCACCAAGCAATTCACAGATAACTGCCATCCACGCTGGGCTTGGAGGTGACTTAAGAGGCCAATCCATGAACCAAGGCCAGCTACTACTAGTGCCAGGCTTAGGGCCACTCAGCAGAGGTATAGAGCATGCCATGGCAAGATGCTCCTTATTTGGGTTTTACAAACCTTTGAAAGCTTTTTAGGAAAGTCTACAGCATGAGCCAGACAGACCATTTGTATAGAAAATCCTGAACTGGAAGCATCTTGGGTTGGCCCGCAAGTTAGAGGGGCAGAGTCTCAGGGAATCAGAAGAGCAGAGCGACCGGCGTTAGCCAAGTTGATGGAGACTTACTATGGTGGCTGCCTGCATCTGCACATCAGGCAGGGGAGGGCTCAACAAAGAAAGAATGACTTCTGCCAGCACTTTTGCTTGGGATAAAGCTACCCCTCCAACCCTCATCCTGAAGCCAGACAATTCAGTTCTTCCTTTTATGTCTCTGGTACCTTTTGAGCTGCTGTCCGAGTGCTGGAGCTCAGATCAAGTGAGTCTGTCTGTAAGTCTGTGCTCAGACCACATATGAGGAAAGTCTACAACTAACACCACCCTCCATCTCGCTCTGGTTTTCACAGCTAGAAGCTGTGGGGAATTCTATCCCTGGTGCTAGAACCCTGGGATGGGGAACCTAGTGTGGGGCTGGATCCCCTCAATCCTCAGGTTTTCCAGTTGAGATAGCCCTTCACATTTTTAACCACCACACATGTGTGTGAGACCAGCCCAATTTGCATCTCTGCTTCCACTACCATCTCAAGGTGGCCTCTTCTTTATGTCCCTAGTTGTAGGACTTCTGTTCAGCTAGATTTAAGGCAGTTCTCATTGATGGCTTTTCTGTAGCTTAGTTGTAATTTTTATGTGGCCATGAGAGGAAGCAAGTACAGCATTTTCCTACTCTGCCATCTTGACCAGAAACTATAATATATACTTTGAAACTATAAGGGCGTGTTCATGAAAACAACCTCCAACCAGGTACTTTAGAGGCTCAGAAAAGCAATGTCATAATGGGATTACACAGGTTGTGATGAATATTTTTGTGTAAAGGCTCAACAATGTGCTACAAATATGATAATTAATCCTGAACTATATGTACTGGAGATTATTAAAAAAAAAAAAACTTTTATTGTATCAATAAATTTTGGATATGTATTCAGGGTCTTAAATGCATTCCTGATAATACTTCAGTTTTTCAAATGTTGCCTTAGAATAACATAGATACTGGAATTTAAGGAGAGGGTGTAAAGGTGAAAATGTGGTCATCCATTATCAGTCAAGATCCTGTCATGCAACATCAATTCTCTTTCTTCCAGCTTACTCTATTTACAAGTTTGATGACTTGAAATTCTATACCCATATCCAATAGTTAATAACAATAGCTAACATTTTGAGCATTTACCATGTGTTAGTGCTTTAATAACTGTTTCACATGATTTATCCTACTTAATTGTTACAAGAACTCCTTGAGGCAGACACTATTACTACTGCCATTTTAATGATGAGGAAACTCTGACTCACAAAGATTCAGTAACTTACCCAGGGTCATATTCTAATAAGCAATACGGGATTTGAACTCATATAGTCTGAACCCTAATCACTGTAACTATATTTTACTGAATTGCCTCTGTCAACCATTAAAAAAAAATGAATATAATATGGCCAAGAATAGAATCCTAATATCTGCTTCTACGAAAACTGCCTAATGACAATGATACAGTAAATAATAATCTCTGGTATAGTTTCTCAAGCATTCACAGAATATTATTAACACTCAGCTAAATCTTCAAGCATTTTTACCCAAAGGTATCTTTAAAGAAATGGCCAATACCTTGCTTTAGCCCCAAACACTGTTTTTTGCATTCCTCTGACCTACTGATTTAATAACCCAAAAGAAGGAAATTTGATTAGTTGATCATTTTTTACTTAATAAATACATATCAGCCTGTATGACTCAATGCTTCCTTTCTTGACTGTCACCAAACAGTTCTTTAATCATTAATTCCAAAATCTTATCTAGAATCATGTATTTGCCCAGACCATAGCTTACAGAAAACTTTTTATCCCTTAAGAAAAGCTGAAGGGCATTTACCTTTCATCCTTTTTATACTACACCCATTCTTCACAGTGAAGAATTTTGAAGAAGAGATCAGAAAACTTTACTGATCTGTCTCAACTTTGTTGTGCTTTGTTGGTGTTGACTGAGAATGTAGCTAATTTTATGTCAGCAGTACATAAAATGTGTGTTTCTAAGTGATAAAAAGATGGCATTGAGAAATATAAAGTTAATATTTATAAAATAAAGTAATGAAAAGTAAATTGTTCGTCTATCTGAAGTAAATTCATGTAATTCCTTTCTATAAAACTTGTGCTTCAAAGTAAGTGCTTATGGCACACTCAAGCTATTGATTTCTGCAAGTTAATAATTTCTACCAGTGGTATACAATCCCTAGATGGCTGGTAAAGCATATGTCAGCCTGTGTCATGTTCCAAAAAGTCAGTCAGTGAGTCAATAAAATTTGTGAGTGTCTTTGGTATGGAGACCATTCGAGAAGATCCAGTGGGGAAATGTAAAGTAAAGAAATGTACGAATTGATCCAGGGACCAATGAATCTCAATGACAGCTCTCTGGATAAGAAAATAGAAAGTAAAATTTAAGGTAATTTAATGCTCCTCTTGGAACCGACACAGACTTTTCCTGAAATGACAAATTAGTTTAAATCTATATATTCTCACTTATATTTTTCCTGGTAATGGAAAAACATGTTTTAAAAGCTGTTAGATTTTATTGCAGTGATATATCCCATACCTTCTGGGCTTTAGCTCCTTCAGGCATGAGAATGTTTACTGAATAACCCAGAGAGTGGCAAGATGTCTGTGAGGTTTCGAAATGAAGTGGACCTGACTCTTCAAATCATCCCAGCAGAGAAGAAGGTGTGGGAAGTATGCCAGGGGAATACAGCAGGCACTTGGCTCAAACAGCAGAGGTAAGAAGAACAAAAAAGACCACTCTTAAGTAAACATTTAGTAGCAGGTTCTTGAGAACCCACGGGATCATGATCATGTTTGAAGACAATTCTCAGTAAACACAGAAAAAAAAAAGAATGACATTAAAAACTTCAGGATGTTTTATCCCTACACAGGCTAGTGTAAAACAAATGTGCAATTAACAGCATTTGGACAAAGTGAGGGGAGAAATCCAGAACGAAATACGACCAATTATTTTCCGAGCCAGATCTAAATAAGTGGTCTGATCGAATTATTCTGAATGCAATGGAGCCTTGAGAAGGAAAAATTTATGTGAATCATCAGAACCCTGTTTGTAAAATTATTTCAACATAGCTCTTAGTTGTCATCATTTTTAAAAAATTTCTCCAGATATGATATAAAAAGACATATGAACCAGGCAGCTTCAACTGATATTACTATTAATAATCTGAGTCCTAACAGAACATTGCTCGCTTAAGGTAATATTTCTCTCACTGTGGTGATTACAGGCCCAAGAACACCAAGAAAGGATTATTTAAATACCTAGGTTATTCTTAAATTTTATACCCCATATGCTTACTGTATAGTAGAACCTCAATAATATTTAATTAAATAAATGAGCAGATAATAAGATATAAATGTTTTCATACCCTGAGTCAGCTATGTGTGACCTCCATTTCAAAATTCCCCAGCAGAACTTATTTAAAATGCACTAAACATAAGACATAGAACCAAAACAGAATCTCCAGGGGTAAAGCCCAGGAATCTACATTTGAAACTCTCTGGAGTCACCTGAATGCAGTGATATTTGCCCTGAGGTTTTCAGACTTGATTAAAGTGACTGGTGGAATTTAAAAAAAAAAAAAAAACAGAAGGAGGGAAAAAGAAACTTTCTGGAGTCTATCTCTGCTCTCCTATTTACTTGCTCTGTGACTGTGGATAAGATTCATTACCTCTCTAAGCCTTAGCTCTCTCACCTCAAAGCAGTATATAGATTAGTACTACTCCTATATTTGCTGTTAAGTTCACATTAGATTATGCTCATAAACCATACAGTTCCATTCCTCCCATCTGCTTAGTTCAAAGGAAATGGAAGAGTTGTAATTATCAAATGCCACATGGAGTTAATGACAGAAGACAGAACATTTTGGTTATTCCCCCACCACCACCACCACCACCACCAAAAAATAACAATCGCCAATGGCAATCATTAACAGTTAGACTTTATTATTATTAAATACTAACCATGTGCTAAACAGAGTCCGGAAAAGGCACTTTTACATGTGCTGATATTCTCACAAACTCAGCATTGTATCTTCTACACAGAAGCAAGCCTCCCAAGTCTTAACAGGTAGAGAATATCAGAGCTGTTCTCTTCACTGAAATGTGAGGCTCAAAGCCAATGACCTGCCTCCTCTGAATCCTAAAGTTGTGTTTGCATCCCAAACTTTTACTCTGTAATGAATATCTTATGTTGTAAAAAATAAAATAGATTTTTTTCCTTCTGAAGAAAAGGGGAGTTTTCCTTTAACACTCTCAAAGGGAGATGAGACAACCAATATTAAAATATGATTTATTATCTTTTTATACTCTTTATGTTCTTATAGTCCATAAGAACATCCCAAACAGGAAGTTCCACTATCAAATCTGTCTTAAGATCTCATAAAACTATTTCAGATAAAAACACATTAAAAACTGAAATTCACTATCTAGGAATTTCCTTTTTAAACTATTTTTACAAACAAGATCATCGGGCCAATAAATAGGTCAATAATATTTATTGAGCTCCTGCTAAATGAATGTTTCTGAGAGGGCATATCTACTCAGTACTTTGTATTTAGACTTTGCAGATTTAGTGATCCAGAAGAAAAGCTTTTCCCACTCAATAATTTAACATTTGTTGATACAACTTGCTTTAAATTGAGTCCTATAGTCTACACTTTATTTTTGTGAGTACTGTTTTCTGTCTTTTGATCCATAAGGCAGTGAGTGACTCTCACTTCATAATCTTCCAGTTTTCCGTAGCATTAGAATTCAATACCTTATTATTATTACTTTTAATAAGTGTTTATTTGTCTTGTTGTTTTAAGATTCAAAATATCTAAAGAACAATAAAATGCAATACCTCTGCGGGGCAAATGAAGGCTACCAATCTAAACAAGTGATTTCTTCTGTCAGTCTTCCTCAAGGTAAGGTGAATCATTTCATGCCATTTTAGATTTAAATCTCTTCTATATGCATTTAAATACGATATTATATACCCAGTTTTCAATCTCTTCTTTATCATAAGAATTCTGGTTGAATGGCTCCTTGGGTAAAGGGAGTTCTATTTTGTTTCTTCTATTAGCTTAATTAGTTCTTAGATAGATACTGAATATTTAATAGACTTGGAATTAGCTGGAATGTGTGAGTTGGCATCAAGAACATTGCTCAACGATGGGGTACTCAGGTGGGAATAGCATTAGCAGGCAGCATGACTTCCCCATGACATAAATTGGCTGAAGATGGCACAGAAAAAGTTCAGAATGAACTTTGCTGCTTCCCTTTGTGACATCTGCTTTACTCAGCTCTCCTCGCCAGCACAATGCAATAGTTGGAGCTTTTCTCATTGAAGACACAGCTTAACGACAGGGCTGAGAATGCTGCCTGACAGACCCGCTGTTCTGGAACTTCAAGCTTTCTTTTTCACCTTCAATTTCTTTTATATTAGATGTGAATGCTGAAGCAACAACTCAGGAGCTATGGCTCTCATCAGAATGTGCCAAAGAGCAGTGGTAAAAAAGAGCTTTCATTTGAACTTTTAACCTGACGAATCTAATTTGCAAAATAAGTGAACCTAAGGAGACACAGAGTTTCTTGGTCAGCGTGAGCATTCTACCTGCATCATTATTCCAGATTAGAGCCTGACAGCCCATGGAAGGCTTAACAAGGCAAACTAATGTTTCATAATCAGTTTATATTCTGAAAGTACTTCTAAAGAGGCTCTGGAAAAACACAAAATTTTATGTTTTACTAACTCAAATGTTTATTCATTCATGCTACAAGTATTTATTGAGCACCTACATTATATCAAAGAAAGAGCTGTGTGAAGCACTGCAAGGCAGAAGGCAATGGTGCGGGGTGAGGGGATCTCATGGTAAAAGATAGTCATGAACCTAATCCCACAGATCTTACAATTTTGTGGGAAAGACAAGTCATTAATACTGCAAGCTATAACAATAAAATATGATGAGTTTTATAACAGAAAAATTAAGTGTAGGAAACCTTGAGAACATACTGGAAGGATCTAATTTTGTTTTAGGATCAGGGAACACTTCCCCGAAGAAGAGACAAGTGAGCTGACCTCTCTGGAATAAGTAGAGGTTACCCAATGTGTCAGACATCTTATGCCCAATTTCAGACACTCTCAACTTCACCCAGGTTTTGTTCTAGCTGTCACAGATATGGCCAACTGTTGGCAGGCTCTGGCCAACTTAATGAAGTCAAAAGCTCAAACAACCTCACCTCAGCCCTGCATGTCTCTCAGCTCCCACACTGAGGCTTCCCTGCTAATCCCTCAAAACTCACTTGGTAATTACATACAGGCAACCTGAAGTCTGGAGGATTTAATAGTACAGGAGGTGACCAGTGAAAAAGGAAGGATTGTAGATAAAGCCCTCTTCCTCCCCAATGCTACGACTGTTCCGGAAAGAGTTATCTTCTCAGATGACTGTCCAACATGAATGAGCAGTCTCCCTGAAGAGACCCCATTTCACATCTTTGTTTGATTCTTTCTCCTTCCTCTTCTGTT
>NW_006436664.1:2181401-2192755 GCF_000325575.1 Pteropus alecto
CATCAGCCTTTGCTTCAGACTCATTTTCTCAGGAACTTAAGCCAAAATACCATAATAAAGTAGAGTAATTGTATTCCAGACAGGGAACCACAAGTACGAAATCTAGAGTTCAGAGAGCTTGTAATTTGATATGACTAGAGCAAAGAGTATGAGAAGAAAAAATGGTAAATAAGCAACCATTTGAGGAGCCAGATAAGAAAAGAGTTGATATGTGTCTTAAAGAGGATAGGCATGCACTATCTAAGATGGCAGTTTTTAGTCACTTGTGGCTATTGAATACTTGAAATGTGGTTAGTCCAAATTGACATCAGTTGCATATGTAAAATACACACTAGATTTCAAAGACTTAGTACAAAAAAATGTAAATTATCTCAATTTTTGATATTAATTATGTATCGGAATGGCACTATTTTAGATATATTGGGTTAGATAAAATATATTAAAATTAATTTTGTTTTTATTTAATTTTTTTATGTGGCCACTAAAAATTTCAAATTACATATGTGGCTCTCATATTTCCATTGGACAGCGCTGATTGAGACTTTATCTTAAGGACAATGGGGAGCTATCAATAGTTTTACTAATAGATCATGTAGTAACATGATCAAATTTGTCTTTTGGAATAACACTCTGGCTGTAGTGTTCAGAAGAATTTGAGAAAACTCTAGATGCAGAGACCAGTGAAAAGGATGCTTAAGTAATTCAGAAAAAAAAAAAATGTCCCAGATTAAAAGTAGTGGCAGTGAGATTAAATATATTCAGAATAGAACTGGCAAGGCTTGATGAAAGATTGGATGTAAGGGTGAAAGAGATGCCAAGGGTTTTGCTGTGGATTCAGATATAGGCAACTAGATAGATGGTATGGTATTTGCATTGTTATAGAATAGTGAAGGAAAGAAAAGCCAGGAATGAGTTCAGCTTTGGAAATGTTGAGTTTGAGATGCCTGTGAGACTTCAAATGGAGACGTTCAATAAGCTGTAGATTATACATGCCTGGAGAGAGCTCAAAAACAGTTCTGAGCTAGAGATCTAATATTGGGAATCATCATTACATTATAATTGAAACAATGGGAGTGGATATGGTTGCCCAGATAGTATAATGAGGGGGAGGGAAAAGGACATGCTACCTCTTCATTTCAACTAAAACCTGACACTGCACGAAGGCAGTATTTTTCTCCTGCACTATCATCAAGAGGAAGCTGCTTATTCTCACGCATCCCTTGTACTTTGCGGTCTAGCAATGATTCAGAATCATCCATGTTCCTTATTTCCATTTCTAGAATATTACTTTTATTAAAAGGGGCTCCTTTCGGGCTCATATTTTTCAACTATAACATGTTCCAGCCCTTCTCACTGCTGTTATCTACCCACCTCCTAGACCTTTTCCCTCATTTACTAAAAGGTTTTCAGTTAGTCTTTCAGCTAGCTAGTCTTACCTAGCATTCCTCATTTTTTCATCCCAATTTTTATATATCCTGGAAGACTTTAAGGTATAACACCATGACCACTTGGTTTCTTGATCACATCATCCTTAGTGACACCTCAGCCACTCATTCCCTTGAGTATACCATGAATCTGGTTACCACCTGCGAAGTCATGGATTCAAGTATTTCACTCTGAAACTAGCTTCCACATTTCTCTCTACACAGCTACCTCTCCTCAAGTCACATTAACACTTCCTTCTTCTTGCTCTGCCAACTTTACTTTTCGCTCCCTTCATTACCCTACTTAAATGCCACCATTCCTCCTTGACCTCTTCTTTCCTCAAACCTGTCTAGAGAAAACCCAAACCTACGTAAACCAAATACATCTCTTTCACTCCCTACTCCCAGGAACCTGAGTACTGCTAGATAAAACTATAGAACAGATTTATGGGGCAGATCGATGTCACTATAAATTCATGTTCATCAACTCACCTGAGCCCCCAACACTGCCTTTAATTAGATCATCTTTCTTTAGGTAACATTTTCACCATCATGCTAAGGATATTTCAAACTCTCTCCAGTGTCTTGAAATTGTACCTTTTCCTACCTCCCCCTTTAGTCCCAGCAAATGATCTCTCACCATATGAAGAAAATACACACTGCCACATAAAAACTCCCTCAGCTTCACATCATAAAACAGAAACTCTAAGAGCTTGTGTACCCAGTGACCTGAAAAGGTTCTCTTCCTCCCAGCTAAGACTCATCCCTCTACATGTACTCTATCTTTGCTCCTCTGCCCATTTCTAGAACTTATACCGTAAATAATTCCTTTGAAATTCTGCATCTGCCATTTGTACCTCTCTAAAGAATCCTTGTCAGGAACCTTTAAACATCTCTAAGTTTCTCACATCTTAAGAAAAATAAAAGCTTCCTCTTACTCCTCAATCACTTTATCTTTCTTCATTTTTAATTTGGTGAAATGTCTTAATAGAATTGGTCAGGGTTGCTTTATGCATTTCCTGTTAACTTCCAACCCACTAACACACAGCCTGGCTTATATCCTTAAATATTCCAAAGCCCCTGTGTGAGCACTTGCTGCCCTCTACTTGGGCATGTGTTCTTCAAACTTGAGATCCTTTGATGTGATTGCTTTTTTCATTGTATCCATTTTCATTTTATTGTGTTTTTCATTAAACGCATGACTAATTTTAAGCACCTCTTTAACTTTTACTTATTTAATAATTAGCAGGAAGTACAAGGTTAGCCATGTCCAAAGCAAACAAGGTTAAATGCATTTTTTCCAATTGCGCTGCAGTATCCCGCACCAGTCACCCTAAATATCTTCAGGTGAAATCCTAAACAATAATGTCAGCCAATTAAAAAGGTGCCAGTTAAGTTAAAAACCACTGAGCTGAATAACTCAATAGAACCAAAAGACAATCCACCTTTCACAGATTACTGGCAACCAGCTTAGCCTGAGAGAAACTCAAATCTTTATCTCTGCTTTCAACAGCTCTTTTTGAGGACAGATATCTTTTACCATTTAGTCTTTTTTTTAAGTTATTTTTTAGTCATAGTTGATGTACAATATTATATTAGTTTCAAGTATACAACATAGTGATTAGACATTTATATTTGCCAACCATTTAACATTAACCCATGACATAACAGAAAGAAGCAGTAGGAAATTTCACCTAGGTAGAAGGCCCCTGGATAAAATAGCTCAGGTCAAATAGCTCTAAAATTCTCACTTTTAAGATGAGGTATGATAGAGTCACTTTTTCTGGATTCCCTTTGTCACCTGCCCTCTACAATACAATATTTAAAAATTGGTCTCTCACTCATTCTACGGCACTGCTCCACCAGAAACACTATTCCCTCTTACTTAAAATGCTACGATCATTCTTCTTTGCTGATTCTTAACTATGAGTATATTGGGAATCTCTTGAAAAAGTTTTTTAAAATATTGATAACTAGGCCCCACATCTAAATATTTTATTTCAGTAGGTCCGAGGTGAAGCCTGAGTTATATGTATTCTGCAAAGCTTTCTAAGGAATTTTGTTATAAGTATTGGAAACTTTCATGTGAATGCTTCAGGTATGCCAGGTACAGTGTAACAAGCTTTACACTTCGTCTTATTTATTCTTCACAGAAAATTTATTTGTGGCTGACAATGTTGATTTATTATACAACATGCATTTGCCACCCTTCTTTTTAAGCAAAGCTCTGATTTTGTGCAGGAACTCACCGTCTTTCACAAAGCCATGTGCATTTTCACTGCTGTAAGATAATCATGACAGTCTCCTTCACCTGGCTAGCAATTAGTATTATGTACTGGTATCAGACGCTACTCTAGTCTATGAGGGGTGAGAAAAAAAATCTGCTGAGAGGCTTAAGGTAAGGGAGCCTTTACTCCTAAGAGAGAAACATTAGTATAGGTGATTTCTTCTCCCTTGAAGGTTACTGTGTCTGCCTGTAATTCCTACAACAACTACAGCTATCGTAAGGTCAAAGGAAAGTTTGCCTCAGGTCAAAGCTGACACAATAAGGATGCCAGAATGGAAAAGTGTGTATTAACCAGGCTCTTAGTTTCAAGCAACATAAACCAACAAATCAACTGTGGCTGATTGAAGGACACAGATAATTTGTCAAAATCATTCAGTCTGGAAATTAGGCTCGAAGTTATACAACTAACAATAAAACTCCAAACTATATAGCAGAACTGGTGTAGTGAGTAAACCACTACTGTCACTGAGAAGCTCAATCTTGCTGCAGTTACCTTCACTGCCACTGCTGGGCTAGGATCTCCATTTGCAACTGCTGCTATTCCTTTGCTTCTGTCACTGATTCTAAAGAATGGCATAGTGCATCTACCTAGAAAAATCTAGGTTTTAGGCCTATAGCCCAGCAGCAAGAAATGTTTGTAAGGCACTGGGACTTTCAGCTTTGATACTAGGAGGTAGGCTCTGCCCCTCTCAAGAAAACATAAGATGCTAAATTCCTCAAAATATAGGAAGGAGATTCAGATGCTTAGGGGTTGGGGGAGATGAATACTCACTACAGGTGAAAAAATTGGGGTCCTAGAAGTTTTAAAATCTCAACAGAAAAGACTATTATACTATTCTCTCCATTTCTGTATGTGGTTTAAAGATTTTTTTTAATGTAAGTGAATGAATGAATGAATGAATGAATGACCAACCAACCAACCAACCGACCAAGTGTTGATCCTAGTCTCTGGTGTATTTGTCTCCTATTACTGCTATAACAAATTATCATATGTAACGGCTTAAAACAACACAAATTTATTATTTTATAGTTCTGGATGTCAGAAGTTCTAAAATCAATGTGTCAATATTCCTTCCATAGGTTCTAGGGGAGAATACAGCTTCTAGAGATTGACCTGTATTCCTTGGCTCATGCCCAACTTCCTGCAATGGCATCATTCTGTCTTCTGCTTCTACTGTCACATCTCCTCATACTCTGACACCCCTGCTTTCCTCTTATAAGCACTCATATGATTACATTGGGCTCACCTGGATTAGACAAGATAATCTTCCCATCTCAAGATTATTAACTTAATCACATATCAATTTATATGGTAAAAGTCTCTTTTACCACATAAGGCAACATAGTCACAGGTTCTGGGGAATAGTACCAAACATCTTTGGGGTTTATTATTCAGCCCATTACACCTGGTAATACCAGTCCCATGATGTGATTCTTACCCAAATCTGTGTCTCATTTAAGAATCTGGACCCTCTGAGTAACAGTCATTCTTATTCAATCTCACTTTATCCAATAACAGAAGAGATGACCTACTCAAATAGGGAAATTTGAGGAGAGTTTAATAAACAAACTATTTATGAAAGTATGGGCAGGGTACAGGGAACTATAGAGAATGAGGTGCCAGTGGGCTGGGACAGCAGCTTGCTGTTGACTTCCTAGGCCTGAAGGTAACCAGTTATCAGAAGAGAAGCAAAGACAACTAGTGGGAGAGGTATTGACAGGAGGCATCCTAATGTTGAGTGATGCAGCCATGTCTTTGAGCTAATTGACCAAGGGAAAGGAGTTTAATGCCACTTGGCCCCAGGAGACCTGAATACTAGAAAATGTCAGAGACTTTTGGTTCTCTTCTCCACTGCTATTTGCCTCATTTAGTGGTGATGTTTGGACTTTCTTTTCTCTCAGGGGATCTGAGGGGAGTCCAGACAGAGGTCAGCAGTCACCAATATATCCTTTCCCCTTCCTTAATTCCAAATCACTTTAGCTTATCATCTGCAGAAAAAAATCATTGGTGAAATTCTTAAAAGACAAGTACATATTAGGCCTAACAATTTGGATATGGATATTATATTTTACATAATGTTATTGGAAACCCATCACTGGGAACCTCATTCTTGATTGTTTAGAAACCAAAGAAATTTAGATCCAGGAGAAAGCTAAGACATCATGCTGTCCAATGCTCTATTTTAGACCAGGTAACTAATGACTCAAGAGTGCATGGTTATTTGGTACTCAACCATGCTTCCTAACACTGTGTCCTTCTCATTATACCAAAACAGCATCAGCCCTGTATCATCCCATGAACATCTTTGTATTTTATCACTGGGCTACACTGAGGCTGAGAAAGGTATTGAATATATGGCCATGAGAAAAATCACTGACAAATACCACATCTTTTGAGGTTAAGAGATAACAAGCAGATGACCACATTTTACTCACTGCAATATCCATGATCATCACTTGAACAGTGAGCTTCCATGCTTATTAAAGAATTTCTTAATCTCTATTTGCCATTTTATTTGTACCTTGTAGAGCTATTTTTAGGAGGCATACAGAATGTGGTTTTAGCCCTCTTGAATGGTTCTTTTAAAATCTTGAATATCTTCTATTCAGAAGCCCTATTGATTAAGTACAAGCACACTTACAGAATGTTTTAAACCTCTTTCTCCCTAGAATGCTTTATTCTAATGAAATATTAAGCAAACCAAGAGAAAGAGGTCTAAATGGAACTACAAGAGCCCCATCTAAACACTGCCCTTCTCCAGCCCCTCAGCACACTCTGAACACTGGTTTACAAAGCCAGATTTTCTAAAAGTACAGACTTATTTGCCTTCCAGAAAATATCCCCATATCATGAGCCATGACCACTTTAGAAATTTAAAAGAAAATTATAATCACATGGCTTTGTTTCAACAACTTTGCCACTTGCTTAGTTCTGCCTTTCTAATTTGTTTATTGACTCAGCATGAACTAGAAGTGGATGGTCTTTTCATTAAGTAAAAATAAACTACTTTTGTGGTATAATAAGCTAATCATTACTTGTTTTCTCAATGCTCAGTCTACAATTTGATTGCTCAGATTAATGAGGAAACACTTTGAAATTCATGGTAGAAATCACAGGCAATTAGCAAAATATAAAAATGGACATCAATTTATTCGTAATACTTATCAATATATTCTTCTAAACAACTAAATAATCTGAATACATTAAATCCTGGAATATAAATGTTTAATAAATACAAATAGTAATTTCTCCAAAACTATAAAACAGAAAACACAATTTTGTAGAATAAGAACATCCATAAGCATGACATAACTAAAATGGTTGCACAATTTGCTAATCTCCTATATTTGTTACAGGCGTGTCAAATTTCAACATTTTTTTCCTCATTTGGAAATTTGGGGGGTGACATGAACCACCCTTTATTCCTACTTCCTCCCATCTGTATACATACATATCCCTACATACACTCTATGGTTGAATCAATACAAATTATTTTTTGCAAAGAGCTTTTATTCAATAAATGTTTGCTTAGAAAATATCATTAGCCAGACATTAATGATACTGCAGATTTTTTAAAAAGTAATAAGATATGATTCCTGCTCTTTCATTACAAAGCCTCATTCAAAGCTGTAACTAATGAAATTGGGTTATAAAGGCATGTCAGCATTAGCTTTGGGTATAGATGGACTCAACCACATGTCATGAATTGAAAAGTTCCAAAAGCTCTTACCTACTTTCCCACAGCTTTCTTATTAAATCTACTTCCTAAAACACATATATTCAAGCAGAGATTTTACTAATGTTAAGAATTCTTATTCCTCTAGGAAATATCTTTGTGAATTTTGTCTCATTAATCTTCATAATTAGTAGTATATGAATTAGGCTCACATTTGGAAGCAAATAGAGAATCAAAAAACTAAGTGATCTCAAGTCACAAAGCTTAAAAATAGCATAGCTGGATCTCCAGGCAAATGCTATAAATCCTGTAATGCCCAGGCCAACATCTCACAGACATACCTGGGGAAGACAGTCTTAGATGTGGACATCCAGAAAAGCACTGGGAGTCTTAAACTTAGTTAAAAATACATAACGTTTACTTTAGAGTTTAAACTAAATACCACTTCCTATGTTGGCTCTGTTTTTCAGATATAAACAAGTGGATTCCTTTCTATGGTCAAGTTCAGTGGCTTTTGTGACACACAAATTCTGGCACTTTCAGGACAGCTGTAAGGTACAATCATATATGTACTTTCCAAAAAGAGTTTGGTTTTGCTTTTTAAGAAAGCCATTTATTTTAATGGGAGTTGTAAAAGAGAAGAGATGTTCAAATGGCATGCATTTCTGATAGCTCCAGTTCCTAGAACATTGGTGCTCACTGAATGAGTGAATAAAATTCCAAAAAGTAACAAAGGTGGAGAAACAAAAGTAATTACAAAAGGGGGAGTAGTAGACACGTGTAAACTACTAAATGTTTAATGATGCAGGCGGTCATTTAGCAATCCATAAACTTTCTGTAAGGATAGAGACGATCAAATATTTTTTCATGGCAGAAAATAAAATTGTCAAGTCCAAGAGAAGTGACTACTGATAAAAATACATTCTTGTTGAATAGCATCGAGTTTTGATAGTTTTGTAGATAAGAATATCCCTCTAAAATACGGTTCCTTAAAGAAGTGGTTGAAATCATGGCTGGGCAGAAAAAATGCTAAATGAGCCTAGAGCATCTTGTGATACCTGAACAAAATAAATACTTAAAGGAAAGAGGAAAGAAAGTGGAAGGATGTCAAAAGGGTATGGGAGCTGACCTGAAAGCTTGCAATAGCCAAAGTTGGAACAATTTAAGCAAAAATATAAATAATGATAGTATTGGATTCTTACCCAAAGAATAAAATAAGTAGCTATGAGTCCAAACTGATATAAATAAATGATTGAACAAATAAACATAAAGAGGGACAATTATTCCTTCACAGCAATTCCAATTAATATAGAAGAAATAAGAGAAATTAAAAATCATCACAATATCACAGTAAATATCACTGCAGGCAGGATCCACTGAAGAATGCTAAAATTAGTAGGTGAAAGATTAAGGAGAAGCATATTTGCATAGCCTTAAAGTACCTCGCCCCAAGACCTTGTTAATTTAAAAAACAGTAACTTTACAGTGGAGGAATGAGGTAGCCACCAACCACCTTGATCAAAGCCGACTCCCCGTAATAAGACATATGGGTATCATGTATCTCCTGATATGATGCACTGAGAAGGGTATTTCGCTTCTTTGTCATCTTATTTCTGTGTCATTCTTCCCCAATGTCTATAACCTCCATCTAATTACGAGAATACAGAGAAATCCAGTAGAGATGTATTCTACCAAGAATATAACCAGTACTCTTCTAAAATGTCAAGGTCATGAAAGAAAAGCCAACTGTTACAGATCAAAAGCAACTAAAGAGTTATGACAACTAAATGCAATATGGAATCCTGGCTTGTGTACTGAAACAGAATAAAGACATTAGTAGAAAAATTGGTGAAATTCAAATATAGTCTATAGTTTAGTAGATATCATAGCAATATTAAATTATTTTAATTAATGCACCATGGTTAATGTACCATATGCCATAAAATGTTAATATAAGGAGAACAGGCAATTGAAAAATCTGTTCTATCTATGCAACTCCTGGGTAGGTCTAGAATTAATTCAATATAAAAAGTTTTTAAAAAGTATTACTAATTCAAGTAGGACTCTTAGGGATGAAAAGACCTCTCTTAGTAAGTGATGTTTAAACAGAGACATGAAGCATGAGAAAGTATCACCTTCTCTAATACGAACGATCCATAATGATATTTATTATATAATTCCAAAAAATAATTTGCATTAAAATATTTTATATGAACAGTTTAAGTTCCATAGATTATTCCAATAATTGTATTAAAACCAGTAGTGACAGTTTTACAGATTAGAAGTTATACATCTAGAAGGCTGTAAACTAGTGAGCATGTGAATAAGATGATAAATGCTCAAGAAATGTAAAAACTGAGAAATATTTGTTTTCCTAGCTATATATTCAATAATCATATATTCTAAAACCATAGATCATCTTAAACCCCAATTAATAACAAGAAGCAAGCATATCATGGTAACTTTAAAATCGATGAAATTCAAGAAAAGGAGACATTAGACTCTCCCCAACTGCTCTATCGCCACACCCTAATCTAGGTCGTTTCTTCATCTTTTTTTTTTGGTCCTTTCCATGAAGTTACCTTTTCCCATTAAAATAGGACGCGTAAATTTAGATACCTATTGATTAGAAAGCAACATGCTGTAGTCAGATTATTTAGGGACACAGGTTGATAACAACAATGAAAGCAATTTTGATCATCTAATCCAGTGGTTCTCAGTCCTGTCAGAGCCAACATCACCTCTTTTTATACCAAATATTTAACAGTAGCCCCTTTACTATCATGAGATTGATATTCAAAGATAGTACAACCAACCTGCATACCGTTTCAAACATGTGTGTATAATTCCACACTGTAATAAAAGGGAAAATGACAAGAAATTAATTTAAAACAAAATAATATGCATTCCAAAGTGTAGATTCTTGGGTACAACTACACTAGGAAACACAACAAAGTGGCCAGACCCTTAAGCTCTGCATAAATCACTGTGATTGCCTCTGCTACAAACGCAGACTGACTTAAGAGCATTAGCAACTCAAAATCTGTAAGAAACTTGCTGTTGAAACATCATTTCCTAGATGGTTAACAGCTCTTTGAAAAGTCTCAAAGAAAGCAAATTAAAATTTTCTCCCAATATACGCATACTAATTCTTATAAACTGTAACATCTGTTAAATTTTGTGACTATATTTCTTAAAGTCATACAGAAAATACTTTGTTATACACATAAAATGAGTTAGTTTCTAGGCTCAGAAAATTATAAACAGGCTTTGTTTGCCTACATGAATGTTCAGTGAGACATTCAAAACTCATACTGGATGCAGGACAATTTTTTGTTGTGCAAGACCCTTTTTTCCATTTTAGGACATTAGGCATTTCTGATTTCTACCCAATAATTGTGACTTGAGCTTCCCCAATCATTTTGACAGTTAAAAACATCCCCACAGGTTCCCAAAATACTCCTAGGACATTAAAAATCACTGATATAAACAAGCGCTCATTTAAGCAGACAAGAAAGTTGTGGCTCAGCGTTTCACTTTCCCATGATTACAAAACTAAAGATCGAAGTAATGCTAGAATGACATAAGTCCGTTCTTACTATGCTTCCTTCAGTACTTAGTATTCAATATGTAAATTAGAACTTTCCCATGCTCCATCAACACTACAAAACAAAAACTGTTGTCTTTCTTGAATACTTTATCTATCTTCTCTCTTGAGTCCATTAGCTGAAAAGACCCAAAGGCATTCTTTCTAGTATTCCCTGTGAATCAGCTATCGGGTTCACTCTATTATTCTTTTTCTCCTCTACCTTAGCTCTAAGCCAAGGCTACTAAAATACTCAAGAGGTTCTTGCCTCAGACCATGAAGAAGTTGGAATTGTTTTACATCAATATCTCTAAGCATTGTATATGACCTTTTCTCTACTAGAGAAAAACATGTCAAGATCTCTCAGGATTTCTGGTAGC
>NW_006436664.1:2193123-2203992 GCF_000325575.1 Pteropus alecto
CACTCTTTCATAGCACAATGCAGAACTAGTTCTAAACCTGGTAGAAAGTTGGAAAGAGAGGATGATGTATTAGGACGTGTGAAGATTGCCTCATAGCTGATAACAATGCAAGTCGAAATATCATTTTGGCTATAGACATGAATGTGATTTTAGTACATAGCCATTTGAGCCACTCTAGATATATAATGCATAATTAGTTAGACCATAATGTTTCTAATATATTAGGTCCTTAGCTCTCTGACTAACCTCATGCTGATGAAAATGTTTCCCAAAGAACAAGCCTTTGTTACACCAAAAAACTTTAATATATGTTCTATTGTTAGAAGAGATAAAATATTGCGTATATCAGTTTCTATGACTTTTTAGTATTAAGTCACAGGCCTTTATGCATGAAGGAATTGATTCTGGGGAAATGTTCTTAATATTAGCATTCTTTTCATTGACAACATCCCTAGACAACCTGTAAAAATTAAAAGATCCTTTGTCCCCAATGATTCTGTAGTCATCCTCAGTTAAATTAGACACAAATCCTATCTCACATAAAGGATAATTAAAAATATCTAATTTAAGGTTCACGAAGTTATTTTTCTGAAATAATACTTCATCATGTGAAATATGTTTCTCAGAGAAATATTTTTACTATATTTAAAACCCATCAAAGTTATGACTTGTTCCGGATTCCAGTTAAATGACTCTTAACAAAAAATAAATTCCAATTTCAAGCAGGATTAATATTCAGTGACAAGATTCAAAAGGTATTTTGTTCATCAAAGAATAAGTACTTCAGAAGATATTAAAGAGTAAGAAATTGGAAGATTAATTCCTTTTAAAATAAGGACTTTTTAACTAACAATGAAGAGAACACCAAATTCTATCTTTTGAACTAGAGAGTATATATGTATATTTGTCAATCTGCAAATTAGGAAAACATGTTTTTTTTTAACATACATAACGTTCTTTTTTCCTTTCTTTTTAATTTTGTTTTGCATGCTTCTAATATACACACATACACACACCAGAAACTAGCATAGTATAAGCCCAATCCAATTCTTTGTCTCTAAAACAAACATTCATTAAAGCATTTCCCTAGTGAATGGAAGTATTATCTAGGAATTTAAGAAAGACATGCTTGGCTATATTCCGCTCTACTCAAGAGATATGTGCTGGACATCAGGAATAATAAAATATCAAATATATTTGCCCTAGTAAAATTCAAAGATAACCAACATAATGATAAATAACAATGAATGAAGCTATACTCTAAGTTAGGTCCCTGATTAACATTTATTTTCACTAGGTAATTTTATCTAACCCCATGGCCATCCCCACCTAGACCTCCAGCAGGCACGCATAAACCTGAGCTCAACCTTTGGTAATTTGGGTTTTCTTCTATATCCCTATCTAGATCTAACATAGTAGTAGTTCTCAAGTCGCCCCCTGGAATTTATTTTAAAGCCCATGCCTGCAAGCTTGCTGCTCCCTCCCTCCGCACAGACTGGAAAAGCAAATGAGATAAAAGTCCCACCCACATGAAATCTTAATATCGTAGTGATCAACATCTATTCAGAGAGTTTATTTTTTAATTACTAGGGGAAATTATGGAAAAAATACACAGTGTTAGCACTAAAATCAGCTTTAAACTAGTAGGAGTTTCAAACTCTGTTTATAACTAGCTTTTATTCTTTAATATGTTTTTAAAACTGACATGTAAATTAACCAAATTTTTATTATGATTATCTGAGATTAATGTTTTTTGTTTGGGTTTTTTTTCTTTTTTGAGGGGTGGGGGGATTGTTTACCATGAACATATAAGGTACTGCTTTTACTACTCCAACCAAAATATCACTTTCGGTTAAGGCCCAGAAAAAGCTCTTATCCATTTTTCCAGGCTATCTTCAATGTTCAAGAGAATGAATGTCTACCTTTCCATACTGAAAAAAAAATCTGACTACCACAATTTACTTATCCCATGTCTTTCTATCACTGATGAAGTTAGGAGCCATTATAACCTGAGGCTCTGATCCAGAGGTTGATGTGTTAGTTATTACTTAATCCTTTAATGCATCGTTTGGCAGGATTCTTTGTGTACCATGCTTGAGGATATTCTGCTAATGAAATGTACCTTCTTGTAAAATATTAGAATTAAGAAGCCAAATCACTAATTTTATTAATTAGCTATGCCTACAAAATAGTGCTGAGGTACATACGAACTATGGAATTCCAAATTCAGCTGATTAGGATGAAAGTATCCTTTAAAACAATAGGAGAAACAAAGTAAAATAGGCATAAAGCAGCATTTAGAATAGAAAGCGTAACTTGCTTAACTAGAAAATAGACGTCACTTGTAATCATGAAAATACGTTGACTTTTTTTAAAAAACAAATAAAGTACAAAGTGTGTTCTAGAAAGTAATTTTTAAAAGCATATTGCTAAACTGTAGTGTGCTGTTAAATAAGCATTTGTATGTCAACTCTGTCAAGAAACTATAACAGTGTAAAATCAGTTAATGAAGCTTCAAAAAAATTGATCTGGGAATACTACAGGAAAGAAAAGGAAACAAGCTGTTTTTCATCTACTTAAGCAATTCAGTGACTGGATCTTGATTACCAACTACAGCGTCTCCCTAGAATGTTATTAGCCTGAAGCTCTTTTTGTAAAAACATGGAATTTCTTTTTATTGCTGCTATCAAAATTTTATGGGACAGCTAATAATAGAAATTTCACTCTGCATTGTAATGAAAAGGGTGACCTTGGTTTACGAAAATAAAGTAAAAATTACAAGAGATATCACGCTGATCTCTTCCAATGAAAGTCAGAGAATATATTAACAATACCTGTCCCACAACTCTAGAGTGAGAAATTTACTCGTGACAACATTTTTCTAAGGTCTGTGTGTTTCTTTGGTAGTTTGTTTTTTGACCTGCCCACCTCATCACTCTAAGATGAGAAATCATCTACTCATAGCCACTTTTAATCTTAAGGTCTATTTGCCTGTTCTGTAACTCTCACTTTTTTGGTTCTCCAAACAAATTTTTCATGTGTTCTAAGATTTCTTTTCTAAGAGTTGAGGAATGAAGGATATTGCATTAGCCAGTAATATGTCTGAGTAGTTTCCCACAAGAAGAGTGAGTAGTTTCCCACAAGAAGAGTGACAAAAACAAACATGTTTCATAGATCTATAAAAACTCAGAAACAGAAGGAATGTAGAGATTATTTAATCCAATCATTCTAATGCTCACCAAGTGCCTAACCTTAAAACACCTGCAATGATATTAGCTCTCCCCTTCTATACCAGAGTCCATTCCATTTTTAGCTGATCCTGATGACCAAGACAAAATGTGATCTTCTACCCAATGATCCTCGTGTCAAACTGTGGAGCCCACCCTCAAAGGAAAAAGAAAAAAATCAATTTATTCTTTCTCATCAGGTCTTCAAACATTTGAAGAAAACAGTCTTTTTTTTTAGTCTTCTTTCCATGATCCAGCATACGTCCCTTGTTTCCATTCTTATAATGATAGAATTTCAAGTGTCTACATCTGAACACCCACCTCTTTGGGAGCCAACTAAAATTTAGAACCTGCACTGAGCCAGGGAAGGTAATCTACTCTAGGTGGCTGCATTTAGGGAATTTCTGAGCCAAATACTTGAAGGAAAACTAAGAATCTAAGCCCATGACAACCATTACCAATAATAACTTTAGAATCAATGAAGAGGATTAACAAGAGTCAGAGCCTAGAGTCTATGGCCAAGCAGACACGAGAACAGATTGGAGATACCCAGGACAATAATCTGGGATGCACTACAGTATTGGTGGTTCTTCTCTATCAACTACTTATTGTGTAGGCATGTAAAGAGCTGGATGAAAATCTCCACATTAGGATAGAGAAGTACATATCCCAGGGCACTTCTGCAAGGTTATAAAGGCCACATTCACAAAGATGTCTCAAAGGTGACAAATATATGACTGCTTGCACTTCAAAGGAATATAAATGAGTAAATGAGTAAACAAAATAAGCAATTTAAATGATGGACATTGTCATAGTTAATCTTCTGTGACAATGTAAAAACTGCAAAGTTTTAAACAAAATGAAAGCTTAAAACAAAAATAAACTAGAATGCATCCCATCGAGAGAACCAGCTCTACCTCATCAGACTGTGCTATAGCAACTTTACTTGTAATAGCCAAAAACTGGAAATAACCCACATGGCCAAAAGTAGGAATGGATAAACAAATTGTGGTATAACCATACAACGTAATACTTACTATTCAGCCAAAAAGAAAATAAACTAATGTGGTTGACTCTCAAAACTATGTTCAGCAAAAAAAAAAGCAAGGTATAAAAGAATATATACTGTATGATTACAATTATAGAAAATTCCAGAAAAGGCTAATCTAAATTATAGTGACAGAAAGTAGATCACTGTTTGCCTATGTCCAGGGGTTCAGAGGGTAAATTAACTTCACCAGTGTATGAGGGGATTTTTGGGGGGTGATTAAAATGTTCTATCGATTGATTATGATGGAAGTTACATGAGTAGATTCATTTGTCAAAATTCATTAAACTGTACATTTAAAATGGGTATATTTTATCATGTATAAATTATATCTCATTAAAATTGATTTTTATAAAAATATATTAAAAAACCGGTAAGACAGCTTTTAAGTTCCTTACCCACGTTGAAGTTAAGAAGTCAAAAGTGAAGACAGCTCTATGGAAAAAAAATCTTCAAAAAAAAAACTATTTAGATGCTATGTTCACTAATCTTCCTAAAAACTGAGGTAAAGTATGTCTTCTCCAGCCTTAAATCTAATGAAAAATTTTCAACATGACTACTCAAAAACCTAAAAATTGCTATTTTGAAGTGGGAAAAGACTGACTGAATTTTGTCTGACTCACACTTGAGAAATCTAAGGTCAGAAATTCTGATGGCAGAGCAAAAGTGAGATAACAATTTGGTGATTTACTTGCCCACCTAGAACAAAAGATTCTAGAAGGTTTTCTGGGAGCCATGTGCAAGAGAATGCTAAAGTAGGGTCATTTCAGCTTTGGTCTAAGAGGGTGGGCTGAAAAGATGATGGGTCCTCAGCAGAAAATAGCTAAAAGTGAATGATTGAATTCTCAAAATTCTGCAGAAGCTGTAAGAGACAAGATACAACAAAGAGGCCCTTCCCTTCTCCAGGCAACACTAGTTAAGAAGTCTTTAGAGTCCCATGGAGAGTCTCTAAAGAAGCCACAAATAAGTCCCACAGCAGAGAGAGGCAGACTTAAGCATCCACCAAGCTCAGAGAATACCAGGGCCATTTTTGTAGTACCAGTGAAGGGAAAAACTTCTCTGCCCTTTTTTACATACTCACTATACCCTTCATCCCACTGTAACCATTAAACCATGGTTAACAAGCATAGAGAGAATAGTAAACACAAGGTATGGAAAAAGAAGTTGTCAATAATACTCCCTTTCTAATTATATGCAGCCTGCCCATGGAAAGTTTGAGCTTAGGGACAGAACTTTTTATTTTAAATCATGTTAGAAATTTTGACAATCATTTGGCATTGGGCAATTTAATTTCTGGACCAGTACAACTTGTACTACATATGAATAATGAGAAAAGTTGAGTTTCTTCCTTTTCAGACAGTTGCAGGAAAAGAAATATTTCCACTGAATGAATTTTAAAGGAGTAAGGAAGACAAAGTAAAATTGCTGCTATAGACTGAATGCTTGTGCCCCTTTGCCATGAACACGTTGAAAACTAACACCCAATGTGATGGCATTAGGAAGTAGGGCCTTTAGGATGTGATTAGGTCATGAGGATGGAGGTCTCATGAGTGAGATTAGTGCCCTTATAAAAGAGACCCCAAAGAGATATTCTGCCTCTTCCACTATATGAGGACACAGTGAAAAACCAGCCATCTGTGAACCAGGAAGCCAGCTTTCATCAGATACTAAATCTGCCTGCACCTTGACCTTGGACTTCCCAACCAAAAGAACAATAAGAAATTTTTGTTGCTTATAAGTCACCAAAGTCTATGATAGTCTGTTACAGCAGCCTAAACAGATTAAGACAATTGCTTTCTGATTCTATCCCATGATTTGTGCTTATTCAAAATAACAGTTAATGTTAATTGGTAGATAACATGGGTGAGCAGAGGCTGTGCTAGATAGAGCCACCACACAATAGAATTCCAGGAGAGATTGTGCACAGAGACATGGTGTGAAAGTTACCTCTGGCATTGGGCCGTACAGTAGCCCTGATGCCAGGAGATTTGCAGATAGGATCTATCCACAACCTGTGAGGGGCTGAAGACCACTGCTTTTATTTAACCATTTACAAAGTCAAAACTAAGCACTGGTCCTCCTGTATCTTAGACGAGTGTCTTGTCAAATTAGTTTGCCCTGGTCATTTCCACTTTCTAAAATCAAGAGGCTTTTGTCTTCTGCACATAATATTCAGTAACTAATTGTTGAATAAAGCAATGAGAAAATCAACTAATCAGTCAAATATTACCAAGCTCCAATGCCATCATTCAGCTGAGATTTTTCTAGCTCTTGTGATTTTTATTCAACTTAATTTTGTTGAGTTTTACTGCTGAATCTGAGTATATGAATAAATAAAACAATTATATTTGCCACTCATTAAGCCTCAATGTTTTTACAGATGTTGTTTACTTGTAAAACAATAAAATAAAATAAAATCAGTCCTCATTTTTTTAAAGCAGGTATAGTTTATTTCTACTGCACTTTTTTTAAAAAAAATAATAAGCACAGAGTTACTGAATACAATATAGAGGAAAAGGCATAAAAACTAAGAATTTTCACAATAAGATTTAGAGAAAAAAGAACATTATTAGTAGCAGAAATTGATCATTTCACCAAATCTGTTCATCAAATGATCATTTCACCAAATGAGCAATTCAACAAAAGATTTGTCACTACTTTTAGTAAAGCAATGTTTCTTTTAAGAATTTATAAATTTGATACCAATTCATATTCTAATAACTTTCACAGGTTTCCATAAAGTTTTCAATTTGTCTTCATAGTAGCATTTTAAGAAATGGTTTATTTGTCAAAGCTAAGGGCTACAGGTAAGTTTAAACTTCCTTCAATACATTTAGTATTCATAAAAACCTGTTTTTCTCAACTGTAGACTAAATATAAGCATCATTTTGTATAAAGTTCAATTTTTGCTAATCTATTTTGAATAGTTTACAAAATAGTTTGTTTATGAGCCATGTATCATTATCATATGTTCTCCAATTAGTCAAATATGTCAATCTTAGTTTTCGCACTGGCATTAAGGACAGGGGTATTTATTGGCTTACATAACTGTAAGTCTCGAAGAAAATTGAAATCAAGCTAGGTTTAACTTATTGACTTATGTCCAAAGACTTGGTTTATTTTTTCCATACTTTTGTTCTCCCTTGCATGTTGTTAGCTTTATTCTATGGTTGGTTTTCTCCTGATTGAAAGTTAGTTACTAAAAGCTCCCTGAGCTAGGGATTTCCTTGTTAACATTGTGGGTAGGGGGGATGGGAGAGGTATGTCTTTGACAAACTTCAAATAAAAATCCTGAAATACTTCTAATGTGTCAAATTTACAGTATGTGCTCAACTCTTTACTAATCATATGATGAGGAAAATGCCAGGTGATGATTAACTTAAGCCAATAAGGAGATACCTTTGAAATCTGAACCAAATCTCATAGCTATTATACAGATCAGTAAAAGATGTGATATTGAGAAGGGAAACAAAATTTCCTCCACACTTTTCAAGTCACTGTATATCCATTATTCTAATGTTCATCTAGAAAAAAATATTTCTAAATTCAAATGCTTATAAGTTCCAATTAGTTGACCTAAATAACAAAATCAAGTCAGATGAAAGGACACTTACAATATGCAAAAAGTAGGGTAAACCTATAATTTGTTTTCCTACCCAGGACACTTATAAGAATAAAAGGAAGCACCATTATTATTCGAGATACTGCTATCAAGAGTTATAACCCAGACTATCCCAGACAAACCAGGACATACATGTCATCATCCTCTCACAAGAGGGCAGCCTCCTAGTTCCTGTCAATTGTTGAAAGATAGAAAATAGTTTCAGTATCATTGGATCTTCTGCTATTTCAGGAGAAAGAAACTAAGGTAACTAAATTGGACTCAGAGATTACACTGTCCTCATTTTTGCAAATTAAAAAGAAATAAACAAAAATGGTCAGCAATGTAGATGTATTCATTTAACAATCATTTGTTAAATAACCATTCTATTATATTTGTCCAACACGCACTGGCTTAAGCCATAAGTGAAACTCTTGACTTAAATGACTGAAAAAGCCTAGAGTAGAACACCTCTTAGTCCTGCCTTATTAAAGCCACCAGGACTGGGTTTTTCTTCCCCACTTGCAAGCTTTGTTTCTTCTGGAGAAGGTTTATTTTCAGACAGCCTCTTCTCCAGCAGCAGTAATGTGGCTACAGAAGTTCCCTGTGATGTATCCTTTCAGGTCAAATTCTAGAGACAAAATTTGCACCTCCTTCCCTGATAAATTGTTTTAAATCACAGAATTTAGTGTCTATGAATACAGGACTAACAAAACCATTTCCTCTGCTGAATGAGAACTTGACCTTTGGTTAACTGTCTAGCTCTCTTGCCCTAGAAATCTGATAAGAGTCAAGGGTCAACTACATTGCTAGACAATATTTCTTACAATAAAAATGATCTTTGATTAGTAAACAGCACCAGGACTTGGAGGAACTATGAATCAACTAATCATTTAATGAGGTTGCCATGTTTTGAGCTCCCCTGAGTTCAGTGACTCTTATACTAGTATTTCCCTTGGAAGCTAAGCCTATGGATTTGTCACAAAAGACAGTGGCTCTTAAAGGGCATATCTTCCTGAACTGTGCAATACAGACTTTGTTTTCTTACACCTGAGCTGTGTTACTGCTGCAAGGACACTTACAGATAAATAATGTCTAATGCCACAAGCAAGCTGTGTTTCCTCTCCTATAACAATCTGAGTAGTCTGGTATCAGTGGCGATGTGTAGGAAGGAGCTTAAATGTCTAGCACAGCTTGAAGACCCCTTGGTAGATGTTACAGTGCCCATCTCTGAACCAAAAACTGTAATGAGGACAGAAATGACTGATTGGAATAACCTGAAGTTATATGTTCTACTCCCTGAACAATGAGATGTTGAGCTGCTTCGCTGAAAGTGCAGGGACTGAGAGCTGGGCAGAAATGATTCCCTGAAGCTCAGAGTTCTTTACCAAAAAGAAATAAATTCCCAGCAGCCAAAACTGTAAATACTATGCAATGATTCCTTTGTACTCACATCAAAGCATATAGGATTTAAATTCTTGCCTCGACCAAATGACAAATAATTATGTATCAGGAACCTATGAGCATGCCTTCAAATAATCAAAAAAGTTACACATATTAAAATTACAAATGTTGATCTTTGGAAACATGGCGGAGTGAGAGATGTCCTCAGATCTCTCTCCTTGAAACAACAATAAGGTGAACATCTAAAACTCAAAAAACACACACAAACTGCACACCAGCACATCTGAGCGTGGGATCTGCACATAAGAGCTACCCCAGGTCAGAACCCTGGGTGTCGGGCGGTGGACTGGGAGTAATAAAAAAGCTGCTTCAAGCAGCCGCGGGAGCTCCCTGCAGGAGGTGGGGTGGGCAGGGAGGGGGCAGGAGGAGCAACAAGTTCATGCATGGAGTTCCCTGAACATTCCTGCCTGGGATAGGTGTGGCTGCAGGGCCCAGTCATCAGGGCAGAAAGCAGAGAAGTGGGACAGGACAGCTGAGGAACAACAGCTGATTTTTGCCAACCTCGGTGGCAAAACTGAGGCCGAGCCACAGCACAGAACCTACATCCCAAAGGGCCCCTCCTGCACCACTTGTACCCTCTGAGACCGATCACCATGAAGTCCCAGGGGAATCTGAGCAAATGCTACCAAGAATGTCTCTGACACTGACTGGAACTGAAACTGAGGGTAGCGAGCACGATTAAATATCTATAAGAACTATGGCCATGCTACCCAGAACAAGCCCGATCCCATCTGATCTCCGAAACTAAGCAGGGTTGGGCCTGGTTAGTACTTGGATGGGAGACCACCTAGGAAGACCAGGGGCCATAGGCGTAAAAAATAAAAAAATAAGGAATCGTAAGCTGACAAGGTCCTTAAAAATATATATATATATCTACAAAAAAAATTAAAAAGCATTATTAGGATTTTATATAGGGATCCAAAAGGTTAGACATCACCTACTGGAAAGCAAAAGAAAAGCACCTTCTTCACAACTGGCTAAAGAGAGATCTCATTTAATAAATCTTCTTTCTGAAAAAATAGCAAAATACACTTCCATTAATGCCCAGGTGCAGAAATAGTTCACTGAACACTATAAACAACTAAGGTGACAAGGCATCTCAGAAAGAAAGGGAAAAATCTCCAGAAAATAAGCATACAGACATAGAAATATGTGACTTAAATGACAGAATTCAGGATGGCACTTCTGAAAAAACTCAATGAGATGCAAAACAACTCAAATCAACAATTTCAGGAATTGAAAAAACAACTAGATGAGCAGAGCAAGGAAACTGAAACCCTCAAAAGGAACCAAATAGAACTTCTGGAGATGAAGAACACACTACAAGAGTTGAAAAATGAAATAGCAAGCTTGGGAAATAGAGTCGACCAAATGGAGGAAAATATCAGTGATATCGAAGACAGAAATCTAGAAATAAATCAGAATGAAGAAGAGAGAAACCAAAGAATGAAAAATAATGAAAGAGAAATTCAAGAACTAGCTGATACCATCAGGAGAGGAAACATAAGAATAATGGGCATTACCGAAGG
>NW_006436664.1:2204041-2204934 GCF_000325575.1 Pteropus alecto
AAAATTATCAAAAATAAACAACAAAGACAGAATTCTCAAGGCAGCCAGGGAGAAGGGAACAGGAACTTATAAAGGAAAACCCACTGTAGATTACCCTTGAACTTCTCAGTGCAGACCTTACAAGCCAGAAAGAATGGAATCAAATATTTAAACTATTAAGTGAAAGGAACTACTAGTCTAGAATAATGTATCCAGCTAAGCTCTCCTTTAGATATAAAGAATAAATTAAGACCTTTCCAGACATACAAAAATTGAGAGAATTCTCCACTATGAGGCCTGCACTACAGGAAATACTGTAAGGGGTCAGTACATCTAAAAGAAAATGACAAAAAACAAAACAAAACAAAAAAAAAACATAATTAGGAGTAAAGTGACTATCGGGCAAATAGAAGCAGAAGAGTGCAACCCTTACTAAGAACAGGGCATTATAAGCTTAAATAATAAGGAGAGAATTGTTATAATAAGATAGTAATGAACGTTCAGCGTACATAGGAACAAATTTAGATAACAATGACTAAAAAGGGGGTATTCAAAGATCTAAATTCGCAAAGGGGAATGGAGATAAGGTACGCACAGAAGAAAATGGACAACTGTATATATATAACTATCCTTTACATATTCATAATGGTAATCAGGCACCAAAGATTCAGAACTCTTGTATATAACATAAAAGAAGGACCAGAGGGAAAATCCACAAAAGCCAACCAAAATCAAGAAAACAGAAGTACGAAGACAAGGAAGCAATGGAAACACCAAGCTACCAGAAAGCAAAAGACAAAATGCCTATAAAAAGATCTCATATTTCAATAATCACCCTAATTGTAAATGGATTGAACTCACCAATAAAAAGGCACAGAGTTGCAGAATGGATCAAAAAACAAAACCCAGCCACA
>NW_006436664.1:2207976-2245878 GCF_000325575.1 Pteropus alecto
AGACTTGAAAACTCATGTCCAAAAAGATATTTGCACACCAGTGTTCATAGCAGCATTATTCACAGTGGCCAGGACATGGAAATGACCAAGTGTCCTACGATAGATGATTGGCTAAAGAAGCTGTGGTACATCTATACAATGAAATATTATTCAGCCGTAAGAAGAGATGAAATACTGCCATTTGCAACAACATGGATGGATCTCAAGATAATCATGCTATGCAAAATAAGCCAGACAGAATGAGCTGAAAATCACATCGTATCACTTATACCTGGGATAAAACCTAACAGCAACAGATGAGCAGGATAAACAGAGACTCAAAGACATGGACTATAGGCTAGTGATTACTAGAGGACTATAAACTAGTGGTTACTAGTGGGGTGGGGGAGGAGGAGGGAGATAAAGGGGATCAAATATAGGGTTTAGAGGTAAGGTGAAGTGGGTAAAGGGGATCAAATATATGGTTTGAAGGAAACTGGACTTTGAGTGGTAAACACATAATAGAATATACAGATGTCAAATGATAATGTATACCTGAAAAATATATAATTGTATTAACCAATATTATCCCAATAAACTTAATTAAAAATTTTGTTTTAATTTCAAATGCTAAAAATCTACAATAGTGGACAGTCTCTCTTTTGAAGTAATAACCTACAACTAAATTTTGGCCTATTTATTAGGGGGTCCCATCAAAGAATTCAGCTATTCCCAAAATCTCCTGATATCTTTGTTAAAATGTCAATCATTTTCCTTCTAAACTATTTAAAGAGAAAAAACTGACATTAATTTACATCTAAGAGGCAGTAAAACACAGTGGTGAATTTGTGGGAACTTAAGTTAAACCTATGTTTCTCAATTTGTTCATATGGAAAATGAACAGGGTTATTTTGAGAAGTAAATGAATAAAAATAAGACACAATGGTACCTGGCACAAAGAAAGAAGCAGCAATCATTATCTAATAATATTATCATCATCATCATTATCATCATTGTCAGCCCATGAATTTAAAAATCTGATGTATGTAATCTGCATTTCAACCTGACATTTTTATTACCAGTAGTCAATCTCACAAAGTGATAAAATTTTGTGACTTTGGGAAAAATAGGTATCTAGTAAGAGAAAGCTTTATTTAATCAAATTTGAAAAGATAATTAAGTTATAACACAAGATATACAGAAATGCAATTCTAAAAAGTTAATTACTTGAACAAATATTCCCATGCTCTGAAATTTAGGGTTTTGACCGGAGTCTCAGGGCTCTACCCCTGGTAAATATATCAAGGATCTTGCAAAAGTGAGTCTGCAAATACGGCCCAGTTCCAATAATGAACTCAGATTACACAGAGTAAGTTCCATATCATTTCAGGAAAAAAACACTGCAGGGCTCGTTATGTGCTAGGCAGTGTCCTTGAAAAGCTCACAGCCTAACAGGTGAGAAAGACCCATAAATAAGTAAAAGCAATGCAATGTGCTAAGTGCTATGTGGGGGCACACACTGGGTGTTCTCTTCCCACAGAGAAGGAAGTTAAAACCTGAGATACCTTTTAGTCAGATTAAATTCACTCCATTCCACTTCAGTAGCTCCTCTGTACCTGTCTGTAAGAACACATAATGGTAAAATACCAGCCCTTCCCACTCCTCAGACAGGGCTGTGTGAGCATCAGTGAGTTAATGTACATTAAATCATTGAGCTTTTCTGAAATAAGTTACTGTAGAAAAACCCTAGAGACTGTCACTGAGATCATCACGGCTTCCTGCAATCTTCTTTTATCTTTATCAAAGGAAACTGTTAGAGCACAAACATGGCATTGCCATTATTCCAGAAGCCTAAAGAAGGTGAATACCACTCAAATACATAATAGCCCATAAAATGAGAACTTATAATCTTTTATGAGAGAGAGAGAGATACTGACTTTCTAATTTTTTTTTCCTATTGCCAGCATGAAGACAAAAGAATTTCTTCTGAAGAATTCTGTGAGGTCTTCATGTTTCTGAAAAGAGAAAAATAGGTAATAGGGATAGGAATACAAAAGAATTTGAGAACTGGAAGTGAATTTAAAGATTATCAAATCTACCTTCTTTATTTCAAGAATACCTACAGAGACTAAGCAGTTCATCTAAATTAAGAGAGGAGCCAGGAATAGCCATCAAGTCTAAAACTCTCCCCACTGTGAGAAATAACACTCATGACTTTAAGGTCTCTCGTTGTATCGATAGCAGTGTAGTTCCCATGGCTCACATTCGTAAACTAAATAAGCTTTTGTTTCCAAGACTAGGAATCTACCACTTTTAACCTTGCTTCTGTAGAAAAAAAATTCTTTCTAAATTTCAAGAAAATTTACTAACAAATAAAACCTCCCTAACACAACCCATTTTTGAGTTCTATCCTTGTGTGTTAATCATATGGCTTTTCTTATATTTATTTTGGCTGGTGACTTCCTCCTCCTTTTTTGTCCCAGTTTGATACAGTGTCTACTTTAGTACTTTTTAATTTTTTGCTCAATAATTATCTTGAATGTAAATATTGGAAGCCTACTAGATAGTGTCAGCACAAATTTGACATTGAGTAAGAACAATCATAAGGGAGAGAAATCATAAAGTAATAACATCAAAATGCTTATACATTCTACAGTTTCAGGTTTTTCTCTTAAAACCCATCATACTCTACATTTTCACCAATTGACATAAAACGACATTTTTTCTCTTTGAAACAAAAGTGCTTAAGTTTTCTAAATTTCATGACAGTTCACCCCAGTAAAAATTCTGAAGGATTTAACTGTTGGAGAGGCACGGCTTGAAATGCCTCATAAAGTAAAACTATCATCAGAGTATTCACCATCATATTTTCTTCACCTGCCTTAACAGCAAAAGCTTTTGATACTCAGCAATGTGTTTAGCTGTCTAATGAAAAATAACAAGATGAAAAACAGAAAAATTTGGAAGTCACCTTGCAAAATTACTCCCCTGAACTTGGACAGAAATTCAGTAAAGATAACCACAGTATAGATCTATCAAGTATGTTATTTTGGGCTATATTTTAAACTACCTTTAAGAAAGGATTGTTTTCACTTTAGTAAACTTAAAATAGTTTTGGTCCATTACCCAGGTAGACATAAGACAGAAAAGTGCCTCATATCTATTGTTAGCATTATAATAAACATTTTATTGTGCCCGTTATCTGAGGTCTATTCCAGTTTTCATTGCTTTGGTGCTTACCATCTCTCCAAAATATTTTACAAGAAGTCTGAACTAGGGAGATGGAATGAAGCTGCTGAAATTGGAAAACATCATTTTTAATGCTTTCATCAACAAGGTCATTCAATTTTCTTCACATCTGTTTGAAACTTTGATATCAGAAACAGAGAAAGCTAGTGGTGGATAACAGAGTTGTAAAGTATCGAAACGGGTATAACAGAAGGAATAGGGGCTAACGCATTGAGGACACTGGTGAGAGAGTAGTTGGGTCTTAGCCAGAGAAGGGAAGAGAGTGAAGCCAGGAAGGAAAGAAAAACCTAAGAAATTAAGGGGTAGTTGAAGGGAGGGGAAGCCTACTAAAATTTCAGAATGTTTATTCTCAGTGAGGAAGAAAGAGAGGTAGAGAGATTTTGGTCAGAGTTTGACATTTCAGAGTTTTAAGATTTTATAGGAGGAGAACTTCTAGATGCTGATAAAGTCAAGTGGAGGGTTGTGAGAAGGAGGCGGAACAAAATGGAGGTAGAGGTCACGGATGTCAACAGGTCATGAAACTCTGAAGCTATATGTTAGTTGATTATTGTTTGGAGACAACTCTCCATGGGTGACATTTCTGAATATATTGTAAGCTATATAGTAATTACTGTTTTCTCTGGACTATCTTTTTGAGGATTTTTATATAATGAACAGCCTTGGAAGACAGAAATAGTATCTCTCTCTGGAGCAGAGGACAAGCATGCAAACTGCCCATTATAAAAGATTCAGGCAACTTAAGCTCAGGGATTCTCTCCTAAAATGCAACCTACTATATGTTCAGATTTCATCTCTCTATTCACTATGGGAATGAGAGAAAATGTTGATATTCTGGCTACTGCTATTACCATGAGTAATAAACAGTCCTTATTTGTGACTCAGTGGTTTCATGTCTTCTACCAGCAGCCATGAAACTGTGCCACATTAACTTACTACCTTGAAAGTAGGGTAATATCTCAAACCCTTTATATTCTTGATAGTTTTGACAGTGAGGATGGAGTGCTGACAATCACATGGATTTGGAGAAGAAGATGAGGCAGTTTAACAAAATATGAGGGAAATATATGAGAATTATTAGTAAACATGTTGACCAAACTGTACAATCTATGGACAATAAATAGTCTTCCAATGCATTGCTTATGAAGAGAGAAAAAAAGTAGGAAAGTAGATTCAAAAACAACTGCCTGAACAGTGCTCTGCTTTTGCTGACTCTCCTTTGGGTAGAATAATTTTCTTGCCAATCAACCCGCCTGAGTTTTGCCCCACTGTAACAACTAGCATCAGAATTTATCCTAGTTCCTTAGAGAACCTGAATCTTTTATAATGGGTAGTAAGCATGCTGAATTTTGTACTTGGAAAAATGACCTAGATTAAAGAAACTTGGTTTTTCACTCATTTCAAGCTAAAATACAAGACACACACAGAATCGTCTTATAACAATCTCCATTTCTATAACACAATGGCTGATGAACTGTCCCATTAGTACACCACTCTGTCAGTCACAAATTAGTGGCTGGGACCAAATTCACTCAATTTGTCTAATACAGCACTTAATTAAGACTACTATTAACAGAACCCCAAGCAGCATCGATCTTAACCATGGTCCCCTCAGGATCCCAGACCCGGCAAGCTAAAGAAGTCTGATAAACCAGCATCATCCACCTTACAAAGCTAGGTAGCTTTCTCTTTAAGTCTTTGTATTGACTTTTCTGCTTGCCCCAAGGCATTAATTTATGTACAGCCGAATATATTACTGTTTAATCAGACTCTACCTTGGCCTACAAGAAAGAGGTCAAGGGCAATTTTAACATCCAAAACAACCCAGACCAATGATATTGAGCTGGCCTGAATGCCTTTCAGGATGGAAATGATATCATCAATTCTTTCAGCTAATGCCAGAGACTAATTTCTTTTCAGCTTCTCTAACTGGATAACACAAGTCACAGGGAAAACTGCCCACAGAGATGACATAAATCAGTTAATCCTCCACAAAACTCCCTAGAGTAACCAAGGATAGTTTCATTTAAAATAAGCATCCATAGTTATCCAAGGGCTACATGATTCACAGGTGTTTCAAACACTTGCACATATCTATTAACACCTCTGAGAAGTAGGTCACTGTGTTTGGGGGACATCGTAATGTAATCAAATAGTATGTACTCTTTCCTGTAAAGCTTCTTTCATTCAGCATAATCTTTTTGAGATTCATTCACCCTATCATATAACAGTGGGTTGTTTCTTTTTATTGCTAAGTAGTATTCCATTGTGTGCTATTCTTCAATTTTTTTATCTAGTCTTTTTTCATGGGCACCTATGCATTTTCCCATTTTGGGCCATTATGTATAAAGCTGCTATGAACATTTTCATAAAGTCATTTTGTGGACATAAGCTTTTATTTCTTCTGGGTAAATTCCTAATGGTAGAACTGCTACATCATAGGGTAAGTATACATTTAGTTTTAAAGGAAATTGTCGGGCCTTTTCCCAAACCAGTAATACCGTTTCAACTCCCACCAACAATGTGTGAAAGTGTCAGTTACTCCACGTTCTTATTAACATTTGGTATTGTCAATCTTTTTAGTTTGTACCCATCTTGGTAATTGTGTAATCGTATCCTCATTAGTATTTTTGTGAGAGGGGAAGTAGATGGGGTAAAAGAGGTCAAATATGTGGTGATAGAAAGAAATCTAACGTTGGGCAGTGAACACGCAATGAAATATGTATATGTGTATGTACGTGTATGTATGTGTGTGTGTGTGTGCGCGTGCGTATGTCTTATTGTTAAATTATACACCTAAAACTTACTGGATTTCGCTAACGAATGTCATCGTAAAAAAAATTTTTAAAGTTTGTGTCTTTCAACCATCACTGGAATTTAGTGAATTTATTTTAGATACCAAAAATTAAAAAAAAAAAAAAAAAGCTAATGCAAAAGCATTATTACACACATAAGCCCTTTTCCCGAATACCACAATACCATGGGTGATGGACAAAAAACATCTGAAATCTGGGCAGAACAATGTTCATATCCCAGCTTCGTGACTTAGTAACTTGAGGATCTTTTTTTAACATATTATATAAACCTTCTGGTTCTCAGTTTTCTGATAAAGTTGTAGGAAAAAACATCTAAAAACTATGTAAAGCGTTAAGCATAAAATTATAGTTAAGATATCTTATTTGGAATAAGGCAGCCTGAGCCCATTAGCTGTAACCTTATCTATTTTACTTAACTTCTCAAAGTATCTGTTTTTTCATTTACAAAACTTGAAAATATGCTCATAGAGTGTGTTTTTCCTGTGGCATCAGAAATATGTAATACTAATCAACATTTCTAGAAAACTTAACTACTTATTGTTTAGCACCTCACACAGATCATCTCATTCAAACCTCACCATAAATTCCATAAGCTTATGAGGCAGGTACATTATTATCTCCATTTTGAAAGAGCTTTGAAAGATTATGTAACTTTCCTCTGTATTCACAGCAAGTAGTCGGACTCTGGAGCCTGTGTATATTCTGCCTCTACAGAAAATAAAAAAATGATAGCTAATTTTGTTCTTATTATATCGCTAGTTTCTGTCTTCCTTCATTACCCTTTTGTTTTCCTTACTAATACATTTTAAGAAGATAAAAAAGTTTTTAATTCAAACAAAGACTGGCTCCTTGGAAGAAAATCTAATCCAAATATATATGTATATAATTTATGTATACAATTTATATATAATATGCAACATATAATTTATATATTAATTTACAATTAATATATATAATTTATATGATTTGATATATAACATATATTTGTGTGTATACATGTACATATAAATTATATGTATTAAAGATATATCTTTTCTGGCAATAAGATAAAAGATTATAAATTGTTTCCACTGCCTCCTATAACCAATAGCACATATTTTTGAGATAACTGATTCATATTAGGATCAATCCTGTGTTAAACAAACATTTAACATCACCTTTGCCCCAAGAGGTCTTTCAACAAACACAAACCAAAAAATACTGTCAATAAATGAGTTGGCGGAACAAAGAGTGCAGGATACCAAGAGGTAGCCACAGCTTAGCTTCTGGGTGTCCATGGCAGCCTGGAGGGGAAGGGAGCAGTCTCCATGTAATTCCATGGACCTGCAACTGGGACACTTTTAGGCCAAAAGGCCCTGGAGCTTCTTTCTCAGCTGAGTTCTTGAGGTTTTCTTTTGGAAATACAAACAGATCATCAATAGCTCCTATCCCATGCCCATCATCACTGGACAAGAATATTTTTAGCAGAAGGTACCATCTGCCATGTGCACTCATCTATGGAATTTCTATTTATAGCCCTTAAAATTAGTCTCCAAACAACACCTAAGCAAGAGTGAAACAAAGGACAGAGTGTGCAATTCGCCGCGGTGTAAAGTCACCTCATTCCTTAAGAATCGCCAGTTCATTCTTGTTCTGTAATTCATCAGCAGGGTCTGCAAACCATTTAAGCCCAGTCATGCACAAGTGATTACAGAAAAAGCCATACACAAAATAGACTTTCATATTAAAAAAGCTATTGAGAAGTTATGTCCCAGCTATCTTTCTGCTTTTTGATGAGGAAAACGATCACATGAAACATCATTCAACAGCCTGAGCCAAATAAAAGAACCTGAAATAACCATTTGTGAATAAATTAATCCAACTGGCTGGAGATGAAGAAGTAACTTATTTAAAGTTTCAAGGTCTTTACCTGTGAGCATCTGATCATGCTGTGGCCCAGTGATAGGAAAGGGTTCAAAGACTATATATTATCATAGAAATGAAAATGTCACTCCAAGGTTAACCTTATTTGAATTTATTGATGATAGCCTTCAGTGTGCAAGGCTAAAGCATTTGAATGCTTTCACTTAGGGTCTTACGAGTAAAATCGCATGATGAAACATTGAATGGGAAATTAATAATATGAGAAAAGAAGAGCAGCTGCTAGCTAATAAATTGTGGTCCTTGTCTTTTGAGAAAATAAAATCATTCCACTATTCAAAGAGCATTAGAAACATCTTTGCTGAACTGACGCAACATTTTGGAAAACTCTCATCCATGATTGAAGCTTCAGGTCAGAGCACATATGGAAAACCATTTGGGGAAATATTTTTCATCTTAGCTTCCCTAGAATAAATCATAGGTGGCGTCCCCTAAGATGCCTTGCCTTTAAAGTTTTGATAGACTCATGCTCTAAGGTTACAAGGTAAGGCCTATTGTGTTTCAAAGTGACTCTTCTGCTTCCTATCAAGATATTATCATATTTCCCCCATCAGCAGTCCAGAACAGTGCTTTCATAGTTCGGATGGTCCAAATTACATCAAAGGAATTTTAAAAAGTAATACCTTCTAATGCCAAAAATAAGTGTCAATGTTTCGGATTAAGTGTTAGTTATTTTTTTTTAAAACATTCTATGATACAGATGTGTGTCTACATTTAGGCTAAGCAAATATGTCAACATTTATCAATGAGACATTTTCTGAAGAGTTTGGATGTAGCATTCTTATATTTCTCAGAAGCTCTGGACAACTCTAAATGCTTTCCCAGTTTATTAGGGATGAATGTTATACAAGATATCTGTACATTTTCCTTTTTAACAGGAGGATCGTATAAGAAATTAAGTTAATGAAGGAAAAGTGGAATATGTTTCATTACACTATGAGAGACAGCCCAGGCTGCAAAAGATGCCTCTTAGCGCTGGACTTAGATTTGGTTTTGGATTCTGATAGCTCTATGACTTTAGGCAAGTTACATAACATTTCTATGCCTCAGTTTCCCCATCTGTAAAATGAGGATAAGTAAAAATACCAATTTCTTTGGTTAACTGTGAAGATTAAATAAGATAATTATAAAGCAGAACAGTGGCTGGCACATGGAATGCACTCAATAAATCTCGACTACTATTATTGTCATCATCACCATCACCAGTATTATTATTATTTGAGGAAAGGAAAAGAAAGAACTTTTTCATGAAAATGGAAACTGCCACTAGACAGAGTATCTTAAAGAGACATGAGGCTTATGCCAAAAAACTTGGAGGTCATTTCTTATCCTTCAAAAGAGCAGAAATCTGAAAATTGTACCCTTTTTCCTATTATAATATTTATCAAACTTTAACATGCAACAGAATTACCTTGGGATCTTATTGAAATGCAAGTTCTAATTTAGAAAGTCTGAGTAGGTCTTGAGAGTCTGTATTTCTAATGAGTCCCTTGGTGATGCCAATATCGCTGAACCACACCTGGAGTGACAAGGTTCTTATAAGGCAAGTTCTCTCCTCTCTTCTTTGAATACCAACATGTGGCTAGTAAGTGATGGGAATCCAGGTCTTCCATCACTAGGCTAGCAGGTAAGAAAAAGTGGACCAGGAAGTCTACTGTTTTCTCGAATATTTTTTCTAAATGTCATGTTCTGATTAAGAACTACTCAAAATTTTCCTCTCCCTTACCACACTAAAAATGTGTTCTGAAGTTTCCAAGTCTAACTACTAGACTATACTTCCTCCTAAAGAAACTGTTTTCCAAAATAATTTATGGGACAGAAAGCAGCCAACACTCTTAAAGCAAGAAAATTGGGGTTTTGGTTTCCAGTTAAATGGCATGGCTATTTCTCAATCTCCTTACCTGCTCCTCTAATCCTGAATACAAATACATAATTAGCCTGTCGGATTTTTCCTAAATTATTTTACCAAAAAAATAGAAAAAAACCTCTTTTCACTGTGACAATATATAGTACTTAACACAGTATAGATATTGATGTAAGCTATTGATGAACAGTCTGATGTACAAATAAAAATAGATAACTTACTGAGAGACAGTGTAGCTTAGTGGGTAAGAGTATGAACTATGGAGCAAGGCTACCTGGATTCAAAATTAGGTTATACTCCTGTCTCAGTCTGTTCAGGCTGCTATCCCAAAATACCACAGCTTGGGTAGCTTACAAACAGCAGAAATTTATTGCTCACAGTTTCCAAGGGTGGAAGTCTAAGGTCAGGGTGCCAGCATGGTCGGGGGAGGGCACTCTTCCAGGTCATAGACTTCTCCTGCATCCTCACATGGCAGAAAGGACTAGGAAATTCTGTATGACTTCTTTTATAAGAGCACTAATCTCACTCAGGAGGGCTCTATCCTCATTACCCACTCACCTCCCAAAGGCCCCACCTACTAATTTCATCAGCTTATGGGGTTAGGAGTTCAACATATGAATTTGGTTGAGCAGGAAACATTTACACCATATATAACAACTATAGTCTCTTTGTATCTGTGATAGTGACCAAGCCACCTCACTACTCTGTGCTTCAGTTTCCCCATCTGTAAACTGAGGATAATGATAGTACCTAACCCTCAGAGTTACTGTAAGAATTAAATCAGTTAATCAGTTAATGTGTAAAAAGTGCACAGTATACTACCCGATAAACAGTAAGTGCTAAATGTGCTAATTATTAAATAATTTTTTAAATTGTGGCAGTGTTTTAGAAAACAGCACATACTTAGTAAAATTTTCAATAGAACACAAACTTACACCAGTTAATGCTATCTATCTTACTCACTGTAAACTTTATAGTTTTCTACCTCAAGACTTTTAGCTCTTTTCAGTATCTCAACTGCTTACTTTCCTGTGTTTTCCTCTCACTTCCATATTTCCAAGATAAAATGCTTTTGAATTTAAAACCTCAGTTCATACAGTCTCATTGGGACAAAGATTTTATTAAACAAAAGTCAGAGAAATTACTCACTGTTCCAGGTTCCTAATAATACTGAATAGAGTCAAGGGCTTTAACTGTGATTCCTGAACAAGCATTTAAAAGCTCAACGAAGTAGAATGAGTCATATTATAAATACATAATAAGTTCTTCAAAGGTTCAGGTATATCACCAGGAAAGTCTCACCAGATTAAAACTCCACATAAAGAATTATCAAGTTATTCAAGCATGACTGTTTCTTTTTTTCTTCCCAATGCTCATGAAAATTATTGCCCTTCGATATGTTATTGTAACTAAGACCTCCCTTTTTAGGCAGAAACCTCTTGGAGGTCTAGAAAAGATAGGAAAGACAGAACCATTCTGGTTCACCAACATTTAGAAGGCTATACTAGTATACACTCTGTACATTTCTATGCAAAGTTATGGACTTCAAACATCTATAAAAGCTGTACACCTTGGTTATATTGCATTGGTGGGGAGAAGAAGTTATCCCATTAAGAAGTTTCACAATTCTTCTTCATGTTTTAGTCCTCCAATCACGTTACTACAAATGACAAAATATAAATGTAATGAAAAGGAGAAACATTATCAAGAGAATTGTGAAAAATCATCTTCTCTTCTCCCACCCCATTCTGGCCTTGGAAGACCCTGTTTGCCTTCTCGTGAGCTCTCGGTATCTTGTGGCATCTGTCACCCGCACATGAACAAAGAGCAGTGTCCAGATGAACGAAAGTTTTACTTGACATCTTGGAACCAACGATATTGATCATCCCTCCCATTTCTACCAAACAGACAACACATCAGAATTTGGGAAAGATAAAGACTATTCCAAGGCACCAGGAAGCAGAGTTTCTCTTTCAGTAGCCCTATTTAATAGGTAAGGAAATGAAAGATGAGAAAAAATAATAATAGTCTAATCTGTAGAAAAGAAACAATCTCAGTATATTTAACTTCAGAGACCCTGATATTTAAGAAATTAGTTCTGATTTAAGCCCTACTAAACAATTACCTAGTTTGTGCTCAGTTTTAGAAGTTCTCAATATTTATGTGCTATCAATTTCCTTTGCGTTAAAACCTACAGAATTACTCCAAGAAATTACTGTTTTGTTTCTTTGTTTTGGGTGTTTTTCTCAGGGATAAATTAATCCCAAGTGCTTAGAGCACTGCCTGACTCTAATAGACATTCAACAAAGGTGAAATAAATAAAAATCCTACTTACTTCTGTGTGTTGGGGGATTTTGATGTAACTTACAAATATTCACAAATTTGGAGATAAAGCACATGGCATATTATGAATAAAGATCAGACAATATTCTCTCTTTTTGCAAAATTGTCTTAGAAGTGGCTCCAGGGCACATAGATGCAGGTGACATTTTTACTGGTAGCTGGTTCTATATTTAATGGCTCACCTCACCTTCCCTTCTGAGATGCTGGTTTATATTATGTTGTAGCATATGGGTTCTGGATTCACACAGGGGTTTGAAATCTGACTGTACCATTCACTAACTATGTGACCTTAAGCAAAATAATTACCTTCTCTAAGACTCAATTTTCTCATTGGCCTTATAGAGATAATGGTAGTTCCTATCTTACAGAACTATTATGAAGATTATAGAAGATAATACAGACAGAGCTCTTAGTGCCTACACATAGAAAGCTTTAATTAAACATTAACTCTAATTAATATTAGCTCTCCAGGAGCTAGATTAGATGAACCCAAAACATTTAATAGAGGCCTCTCTAAAACTTGGACATTGAAATGAAGAAAATGAGAGTAAGGAAAAGATATCATGTTTGAGGTATTATCAAATTATAATTACACTTAAAATAAGGCTACTTTTTCAAAATATACAACCAAACAAAAATAATAGAGCATGTAAATACAATTACTCCCTGATGTACATGCATAACAATTTTACAGGTGAAATTTTATCACATATAAAATAGCACAGTCATTTTAGAAATAATACAAACAATACAACATTGGTTATACAGCACTGACAACTTTGAATTGTCTCACAAAATTTGTACCTATGTAGATTATCAATTGTATTATCTTCAAGGTTTTGTACATTAGTGTGTTTCACAGTCTTATCTCTCGGAGGTTCTCTGCCATACCTGGGATCTCTTCATGGCTGAAACTAATGATTTGTCTTTCGCTTAAATTCACCTATCTAATGTTACCATTTCTTTTGTCATTGACTTTTGATAATTTTAATACAATGTGTCTTGGTGAAGGCCTTTTTGGGTTGAGATAATTGGGTGTTCTGTTGACTTCTTGAATTCCAAGGTCCAGCTCATTCCTTAGATTTGGAAAATTCTCATCAACTATATGTCTGAAAATGCTTTCTAGTCCCTGCTCCTTTTCCTTTCCTTCAATAAAGCCCATTATTCTTATGTTTCCTCTCCTGATGGTATCAGCTAGTTCTTGAATTTCTTTCATTATTTTTCATTCTTTGGTTTCTCTCTTCTTCTTTCTGATTTATTTCTAGATTTTTGTCTTTGATATCACTGATCCTTTCCTCCACTTGGTCAATTCTATTTCCCAAGCTTGCTATTTCATTTTTTATTCTTACAGTGTGTTCTTCATCTCCAGAAGTTTTATTTGCTTCTTTCTGAAAGTTTCAAACTCCTTGCTCTGCTCATCTAGGTGTTTTTTCAATTCCTGATATTGTTGATATGACTCATTTCAGAACTCACTTTTTTCAGAAGTACCATCTTGAATTCCCTGTCATTTAAATTGCATATTTCTATGTCTGTCCTCTTATTTTCTGGAGATTTTTCTCCTTCTTTCTAAAATGCCTTGTCACCTTGGTTGTTTATGATGTTTAATGAACTATTTCTCCACCTGGGCATTAATGGAAATGTATTATGCTTTTCTTCCAGAAAGAAAATTTATTATATAAGGTCTCTCTTTAGCCTGCTGCAAAGAAGATGCTTTTCTTTTGGTTTCCAGTAGGTAGCATATAAGCCTCTTGAACGCTTAATTAAAGCCTTAAAAATGCCTTTTTATTTTCTGGTATTTAATCATGCTCGCTACCCTCAGTTTCAGTCCTTGTCAATATTAGCAACAGTTTTGGTAGCATTTGCTCAGATTCCCCTGGGACTCCATGGTGATCCATCTCGGAGGGTATGCGAGGAGGGGCCCTCTAGGTTGGGAGCTGTGGGCTGCGGCTCAACCTCGGTTTTGCAACCAGGGCCAGTAAAAATCAATTGTTGTTTTTCTGCAGTCCCCTCCCTCTTCTCTGCTTTCTGCCCTGATGACTGGGCCTTGCTGCCAGCTACGTAGAAGTCCTGGCACTTCCAGGCAGGGCTGTTCAGGGAAGTCACCCCACCTTCTCCCCTCCCCTCCTCCTACATGGTGCTCTGGAGGCTATGAGAGGCAGCTTCTTTTTTTCTCCCAGTCCAACCGCCTGACATCCAGGGTTCTGATCTGTGGTAGCTCTTATGCGCATATCCCACACTAAGACATCTGGTATGCAGTTTGGGTGGTTTTTGTTGAGTTTTAGATGTTCAGCTTATTATTGTTTCAAAGGGAGAGATCTGGGGATGTCTCTCGCTCCTCCATGTTTCCAAAGATCCACCATTCCAAAGATCCACCATCCATTCTTTTATTTTAGTATTTTGTCATCCTATGTTCTTTATTCAGGGCTATAAAGATATCAAATATGGAAACAAATTTTGATGTAACTCCCTCTAACCAGGAAGTGATTTGGGGGACAGTATCTGATAATTTGCTAGAGTAAAGCCTGAATTGTACTCCTAGGTTGCTTGATCCTCCCAGCTCTCTTTTAGAATCTTCCTCACTAACCTCTTACTGTATACATTATCTCTTTGTACTACCACCACCACCATCACCATCACCGTTTATGAAGCATTTTTTGCTTACCAGATACTGAACAAAGGCTTTGTGTGCATTGCTTCACTTATTGTGGAAAGAGAATTCACATTATTTACAAAGGGTCACATTGTCAATAAGTACTGAAGCTGGAATGTGAAATTAGGTTAAATGATTCCAAAGACTAGATTTTTAACTATTATATTAAGACAATATTCCAAAAACTTCTACCAAACAAAAAGCCTATCTAGTTTTTTATAATTAAAAACTATAAGTCAATGTTTTACTCACTTACAGAATTTCAGAGTTTTTTCAGGATCAATCTGATGAAACAATTTATGTTTCTTATTAGTAGGAGGGAGGTAGTGTTAAATTCAGTAATTTTCTGCTGTTTATTTCATCACCCCCCAAAGAATTTCAACAAAATAATGCAACTTGAATATATAAAAATGATATCCTTTACACAGCAACGTTGAATACCATTTGTTTTGCAACATTATATAATTTAATTATAACATGTCATTACACATGTTAATGGAAAGTAAAATTTAGAGTAAAATAAAATTCAGATTAAACACTGGAATTTATGATACTACTAATTAAAGAAAGAACCAAATTTCACTATATTTTTATTATTCTCATTCTTGCTTTTAATATTTCTTGTATGTAAAGCAGTGATTCTAAACATCTGGGATGATTACAAACCCAATTTAAATATCAGAGGAAGACTACCTATAGACCCTCTTTAAAAATACAGAGAAACAAACACATACATATGAATATATACCATGATGTTTCATATAATTTTGGGGAAGGTTGATAAAAATCCCTTTTTAGATCACTCTTAATAAGTTTCTATTGATAGAAGATGGTAGTATCTAGGTATATTCTAAATTCCAGTTGTCCGTGCAAAAGATAAATGACATCTAGCTGTAAAGTTTAGAGCTTAACAAGGTATGTTGTTCGTTCTGTGAAAAATCCCTGACTTGCAAGTACAAAGTACAAGAATACAGCCTTATCAGCAAGATTACTTTAGAAAGCAAGTGTCAAATAAGTGAAACCACCATGTTCCCTCTCAGAAAGAATAGCTTCATTATCTATATCCAAAAGACTTGTCTTCAAACTATGACTCCAGAAATGGGAATATAAAAGAGATAATTTCAAACAAAAACGCTCTTATTTTCCCTGAGAAAAAACATGAGGATGAGGTAGGAAAGATTCTCTTGTATACTTTTTTAAATGACTAAATCTACATGTCTGCAAAAGGCTCACTATCCCTAATACCATCAATTCTCAGAATTGTAAGAGAGATTACTACACAACTTTCAGCTGATGGACACAGATATTCAAAGGTTTAAGCCCAAATTCACAGCAAAATTTCATAGAACTTCACTGGTATCTCACTTTTCATACTCTCCTGATGGTTTCACACAGCTTCAACAGTTGCTTATGCCAAAGCTATTGTTATAGAAAATATTTAAAAAGACCACTACAAAAGATGTGTTTAATCTTTTTACCTCTCATGCCTAAATTCAAATTATTTCCAATCTCTTAGTTATTTTCTATTAGTTTAATTTACCGAAAGGTAATTTGGGACAAAGAGATGATTAAACTAATCCAGGTTGAAAGAAGGTGATCTAATTATGAGTCATAGAGCTCATTCTCAGAGAAAAATTTCAAAGTAGGTGAATATTTAGATAATTTTAAAATAATTATATTCTTAGAATAATAATGCAAAGTTGATTACTTGGCTAATGGCCATCAATAGTGAGCAAATCTTTTCCTAAATGTTAACCTGAAGTTCTATTTAACTATTTCCATTGATAAATATTATTTCAGCAGTTGAGTATTAAAAAAACCTAGCCATTATCTTCAGAGGAAGTAGAAAAGGGGAGGAAAGCAAGCAAATAGAAAGTAAATACAAGAGCAATTTCTCATGTTGACAGAGTATTCTAATGTGCTAATGGAGAACTACAAGCAATAACCATCAGTTAAATAAATAAACGGTTTAGCTTAAAATATAACTCTCAGCACAGGTAAAATTTTACCCAAATTTTGATAATAGTAGATTTTAGCCTAGAGAGGTTTGTAATTATTATTTAACTGCTCCAGAAATAACACTATTTATTATGACTATTACTTATATACACAGATACATTAAAAACCTATAGCCCTATATTTTCACCATTTGCAAAATATGTTATTTGTTTGCAAAACTGTACTGTGCCTGAGGCTGCCTGTGTCAAACCATTCCTGATTGCTAAATGTCAGTTGTTGACCTGAAACTTATTTCCAAATCACCTTTATGTCACATTGTTTAAAGTTTCGGTCTCTTCAAACTGTCTCAGCTGATGCTCACATATCATCATTTCATGTATTTTACTTCCTCCAATTCATCCTACTCACTCACAACTAATCTACTCACATTTCACTCAAATCTTTCATTGGCTTCCTATTACCCAGTTAATTATTGACATATATGTGGTATAATTTTCTCTATTAATTAGCCTTCACTGTGGTATGAATGCTCACTTTGTATTTCCAATATTGTCAGAAGTCCTTTTAATGAGAAATAAAGAGCCCATCAACATCCCATGAAATTGATTATATGGATACGGGGAAGAGTTCATAAAATTTTGCAAGTTTAAATGGCCTGCATTTGGGGGCAATTGCACATGGAGACTTTGATATAAGATGTGTAGAACAGATTCTACTGGCCTAAAATGAAAGTAGATATATGTGAAAAAATTTGAAATTGGTGCCAGAAGTGTATAACTAAAAGTATTATCAATTAAATCAGTTCACCTGGAGAAAGTGGCAAGAAATAGACCTCTGGAATTGGTGTAGGTGTTCCTCTTGTCCCTGGGCATCAAAACTACATTTGTAATATCTTATTAAAGACAAAGAAGTTTGTCTGCAATGCCCACCCCTCACTCACTTAAAAGGCAGGCAACACATTATGAGTATCATAAGAATGTTATCTTGCTTATTTATTCCCTGCCAGAAAATCTACTTTTTCAAGGTGAAATTTGGAAGGCAAGTTGCCCAAGTGCATACAAAATGATGCTGCATGTTTCTACCCCACCCCAGCACTGGATCATCCTCTTCCATACTTCAGTTATGTTATAAAATATGCCAAGAACATGAGGCCAGGGTAAAAGATAAGTGGATTTATACATGCTTCTTGCCGAATGCCTATAACATCACCACATATGAGACTACAGGATTCGCTTCACATTTACTGCTGCTTGGACAAAATGAGACTCTTCAGAATGCCAGAGCCTTATGAAAACATGGAGAGTCACGAAGCAGTGTCACCTGGCTGAAAGAGGACCTATAAGAGGCTCCCCATATAAAACTACAGTGAAGTTAAAACTTTATACTAGAGCTAGAGCTCTAAAGATAGAGGGAACTGCCCTGCCACAAATGACTGATTATAAAGCTAAGATTGTCACTGGAAGTGAACAAATAGAAATCCTTACCATATCAGGTGAAAACAAAGTCAGAAATTCTGAAAATCTATAGAATAGAATCAATAAGTATGGAATAAAAATGGAAAATTCACAGTAGAAACCTGCTGTCCTAAGGCAGTGAATTGGCCTTCAACTGTCTGTAAGGATAAGAGCATCAGACCCCCAAAAATCTGGAACTTGAGCCCTGGAACAGTGATCTCAAGAGGACAACTAAGAATTATCACTCTTCCAGAAAAGATGAAGGTATAAGGCACAATCAATGCACGGATGAGTGCTAATCCTGGCAGTAAAAAGCCTTAAATGTGCTGAGTGCTCACAGGAGCTGATTGGCACAAGGCAGCAGGTCCAGCAGGAAAGACGGTGAATAGAGATAGGATGAAGGGAACAGAGAATGGGAAATGGATTTCACAGGCTGATTTGTGTATGCTCTAATGCATCTTAATTAGCACAAATATAAAAAGTTCTACTTTTTCATATTATTCCTCCTCCCTGAGCGATCCCATCCACTCTTACAGTTTTGGTTACATACCACATGCTGAAGACTTCCAAATCTACCTGTCACACCTGTTCTATGTCTGATTTTATTTTTTATCCAACTGTCCAACAATGCCAGCTTGATTTCCCTCAGTCATATCAAACTTAGTATTTCTGCGACTGATCTCTTCATGTTTTATCCCTTTTACCCTGCCCATGTCTAAATGTTCCTTAATATTACTTTGAGTCTTCCAAGAAGCTGATGCTACATTGAGATTAAAGATGCAAGAGCTTTATTGGAAGACACACCTGTGAAAGAGAGAAGAAGCTGATTTAGGGAGGGGACCCTACAGACTGCAATGCAGGTCTGACACTGTGAAAGAAGAGGGTGGAAGAAGGATTGGATAGGAAGAACCTCATACTGCAGTGCAGTAATGGAAGTTTTAGCCAGACCAATGGTCCTTGAGGAAAAATAACAAGGGGAAGAGCTCCACACCAGAAAGGAATGGCCTAGCTCTAGTACTACCCACAGTGATTAGGCATTGGCTGCTAGGGGCTCAGGAATCCCTTGCCAGGGCCAATCCAAAGATGTGATAGTTGGAGCTATCAGTCACTACATATGTAAAACTATAACATCAAATCTCTGTCAAGTGCTATATATTTTTACCTTCTTTAATTATTTCAACAACTATGTAAAGTTAGTTATTATATTTTCACTAGAAAATTAAAGCTCAGTGAGGTCAAATCAGTTTGAGATTTAACCCAGCAATTTGATTCCAAAGGCTCTTAGCCATGCTGCCCCACTTCACAGTCCAGTGTAATTCCAGTGACTAAATTCCATGATATAGTCAACTCTAATTAAACTCCAAGACACAATGCGCCATACTGGACATAGTAAGAATTAGTTAGACTTGGATTTACCACTTACTGCTGTGAGCAATGGGAAAATTATAAACTTTATAATATTCGATTGTTTTTCCTCTAAAAATAAAATTTTAAAAAGGTATACCAGTATCTACTTTGCTGGGATCTTTGTAAGAACCAGAAAACAAATATATACCTAGCATGATACCTGATGAAGATTAAGCATTTAATAACAGTTGTCAATGGAGGAATGGATTGTTTCATGCCAACACAGCATAGCTAACGATCAGAGAAATGGTCCACATTATATTCCTGCTCAGTCCCACCCTCAGATAGAATTAGTAACAAAGAGTTATAGTCAACAGGTGGGAGGGGAAACTTTAAAAAGGCCTTTTGTAACCATCAAGAGAGTAATTAAATCTTTGAAAATAAAAGCAATTGTCTGAAGAAAGATATCTTCTTTTGTAGTAAAACAGATGTACTAGGAAACTCAATTATGAACCATTTTATTTCTCTTCTGTATACCTCTCCCATGGAGAAAGTGTCTTTTGAAAAAGAAAGGGATATACTTAGGAAGAAATTATTTGATATTTGGAGGTTTAAAAAAAAAGGTTGTAATATGGAAGAATCCTCTTCATTTGATTTACAACATAAACTGATCATCATTTTAACTGGATGATCTCTGCATATTTCCTAAAAGTGTAGGGCTTGGAGAATGTCTTATTTCTTAGTGTCCTCTTCTTGCAGCAGCCAGTTGCAGTATGAAAATGTGTGGTCTTGTAGCAATTCATCAAGATGGCTGATAAACTCAGAATTCTTGCTGCAACTTAAATGTTTTTTGTTTTTTTTTTTATTACACTATTCATTGGTTCTGTCGGATGAAGAATTTGAAGCCAATTTATACCTCATTTTAATCCAAATTTTGGCACCTTCAAAATTTTACCAGACCTTTCAGAGCAGTTTATAATCAATTTGGGGACAAGTCTACACTGAAAGAGCAAGTCTGGACCTGCCCAGTTATCCAGTGGTCATTCAAAAATGGAGAGACAGGCTGAGTGTGTGAACAATTTGTGCAGATGTGGAAGTATTTGTAATGCTTTGTCCTGTGGCAGGAATAAAGTAGAGATACGAATCTTTCTGTTAATATTTCTATTTTAATTGTTTCTGTCATTTTGTTAATAAAAAATAAATTGTTTACATCTTTGTTAAAGTTTAAGGAGAAAGATGACGAGTAATAATAACTTGAAGATGGTTCATCTACTGTGGTTTTCCTGTTTATAAGATTTATAAGACTATTTATCCTGAAGTCTTACCAGAAGCATTAAAAGACAAAATTTCCCTTAAAAATTTTTGCCTATTTATAGAAAAAAAAATGATCACCCATTTAAATAATTCAAATGTAAAGAAATTTAAATATTTGCTAAAGTGTTTGGGATGTTGTAGTGATGTGTTCTCTAGGTTCACTCTAGGCCAATTTGGGCTATAGAGAGAGGTTGTCATTGGTAAAAGAGGGTCAAAATAAAATGACAAAAGTGTGTCTGACTATTTAAGAGTTAAGCAGGTCCATTTATGTATTTTGGTAGATATCTGTTGCTTTAGACCTTGACTTGCAACTTTGCAGTTGAACAAATACTACTTATCATTTCTAAGGTAGGAGGACATTTTGCTCAAATATAAGACAAGCTTTTCTTTCAAAATTTATGGATATTTCTAAACAAATGCTATCAAGACCCCAGAAGTGACTTCCCAATGGGCATCAAAAGCTCGAGAACTAGCCATCTGTCTATTGATTAAATCACTTTTTTTGTCATAGGTAGATTTATGGACAACAATCAATTTCTAATCATTCTGCAGAGTTGTAGCTGACTTGGGTGACTGTACTCTTAATTGTCCCCTGAGCAAATAATGCTGTATTTCTGATCGACCCATTCATCTCTTCGCTAGCTTCATATCAAAAGTGGTCTTCATTAGACTGAGGAACCACACTGCCTGTAAAAGTATCACACTAGCATGAAAAAATTAGATCTAATTTTTCTGGAGCATATTTCGCCTTTTTTAACATAAAAGGGTTACACTTTCAAAGTAAATTATTTTCTTATAATATATTTTAGTGAAAATTGAGTACATTTCCCAAGAAAACAATCATAGACCAATAGCGTTATCAAATATAAGCAAGAAAACTAGACAGTTACCATTGAATAAAACCTTCATTTATATGGCCTGATTATGGCACAATCATTTACAGCAATAAAAGAAGTCTCACTAATGACTGCCATTACTAGTTAAATGAGCGCCATGACTACAAGTATATTTTTCTGCTGAAAATGTAAATTTCAAAATTCTACACCTAGGTGTAAAATAAGATCCTCTTATCGTTGATTTATGTAACATCAAAAATACAAATTTATCAAGGCACAAAAGTCTAGGGTACCTTAACATATAAGCAAGACAGAATGTCATAACATATCAAACCCTTCATTTTGAGACACAATTGTCAATTTTTAAAAACCAGCTTTATTATAACTAGGCAGCAGCAAAATATTTTAGTACTTAAAATTAGAATTTGTCCAATAGTCAAGATTTTTAATTAAATCAAATCTAAAGTAGTATTTGAGACTAAAATAATAAGCATATTTCAACGGATTTTTAAAATCTATTGGCTTTGTATAATGTTACAGATGGTCAACATTTGCCAATGTACTGCTTTCTATGTACTTGATAAAGAAGACTGATTTCAATTGATACCCTTACATATTTTATGTTCCTTTTAAGAGTGATAATAAATTGTAATAAAATCATATGATCATAAATTTCTTCCAGGAATTATATTCCTTATATATTGTGGTCTACTTGGAAGCTATTTTATAATATGGTACTAATCAATATTCCAACATATAAAGAAGTACAGAACCCCAATTCCCAGGATATAATTACTCAGTTCATAATACAACAACCTTAACAATAAACATACTTGGAAAGTTGCTTGAAAATAAAAGGATTTTTAGGAAAATAAAAAGGACTTAAATTATGCTGGGGCACAGAGAAGTAAAATATGGCCTGTGCACAGACCTCTATGTCTGAGTTCATTTGAGATGCAGAAGGTTTTCACAACTGCCTTCAAAGTGTCATCGTTTCCATGGGTCCCTTTCAACCCAAGAGAAACATATTTGTAACACTGAGCAAGGTAAAAGCAGGCAACAGAAATATTCTTACATCATGTACCATGCAAACAGTATGTGAGGACAAAAAAAAAAAAAACTCCATTAGTTTGGTGTACATAAACCTAGAAATTTGAGTAAGCATTATCAGCCAAATAATTGCCAAGGACAAAAATGCCCTTCAGACAGTCTGCTAGGTCCTCTTTTTCCTTGGCTTTGGGGATGGCTGACTTTGATTTGCTTTTTATCTAATTCAATCTCACTGAAAGGTTAAAAAAAAAAATCAACTGTATAAAGCACGATGCTAGCCACTTTAGAAAATTCAAAAAAAATATCAAATATAGTCTCTGACTTCAAAAAGGTTAATAATAGGAGAGAGATTTCACCTCCAGCTGCAACTCTGAGGAAAGGCTCACAGGTGAGAAACTAGTAAGACAGTAACTCTAAGAGTTTAAGCCACTGGACCAGAGGTTCTCAAATGGCTGTGCATTGGAATCATCTAAAGAGCTCCAAAACCAGTAAGGCCTGGGCCCCATGCCCAGAAATCCTGATTAGTCTAGGGGGTTGAGGACTTTTAAATGTTGCCCAGGTCATTTTACTATTCAGATAACTTAAAAATGATTGCTCTAGGTCCTTCATTTATTTCAGTGGTTCTCAACCAGATGTGATTTTTGACCCCAAGGGGACATCTGGCAATGTCTGGATACATTTTCAATTGTTACAACTGGGGGAGTGCCCCTGGCACCCATTGAGTAGAGGCTAGAAATGTTGATGAACATCCTATAATGCACAGGACATCCCCACAACAAAATAATCATCAGATCAAAAATGTCAAAAGTACCAAGGTTGAGAAAGCCCAATTCATTCATTCAAGAAATATAAGCCACAGAGTCCAGCTCTGTGCCACACACTGTGCTATGTTCTGGGAATCCAGAAATGAAGGAGATAGCCTCTGTCTTCCAGAATTACCATCTGCAAGCAAAAACAATGAAGCATATCTCAAAGGACAATACAATACGGTAAGAACAGTGCTAGAGCTAATGACAGAGGAATATGTAAACAAGAAAAGCAATGCCTAAGTTTGTCAGGAGGGTGAGAAAAGCTTCTAATAGGAGCGCACTCTCCATCAGCATCAGCTATTGGCAATGGCTGTAACAATGACTGCTGGACTGATTTTCTGGATTCAAATCCTGACTTTCCACATCAACTATCTGTGCCTTTGAACAGTTATAGAACTTCACTATGCCTCAGTTTACTCCGTAAAATCTGGAAAATAATAGTGCTTATCTTAAAATATGAATTGAAGAAGTTATATGTAAAAGACTTAAAAATGGTGCCCAGCATATCATAGGTTCTTCAACTATCGTTGTGGTTATTATTACATTTTTATTGAAGCAAGTATAGAAGTTAGTCACATATGAAAGGTAATTCCAAGCAAAGAGAAAATCAGGTGCAAAAATAATAAAAATCAGTAATATACCATTTTTAAAGGACTACACAAAGTTCACTATTGCTGGGCATAACAAATAAGTTGGGGCTTAGCAAGAACTGAAGATGGAGAAATAAGCAAGTATAGGAGACTGGCAGCAAAAACTCCCCAGTTCTCACCTCTCCCTGTGTTCTCACCTTTACTATGTGGATTTACAGCTTCTCTCATCAAAAGTCTATTTCCCTATCCCTTGCATCTGGGTAACTCTATGACTTACTTTGGCAAACAAAATTCAATGGAAGTGACAGTGTCCCAGGACCAAATCTTAGCTTCTTGAGGCCTGTGAATTTCCACTCCCAGTCTTGAAATCTTACTCAAGAGCCAGAAATTAAGCCTGGCCAGCCTGCTGAATAAGGAGACTTGTGACTTAATTGCTCTATCATACCAGCCAAAAGCCAGTCACCGGACACTTGCCAGCTAACCACAAATGCTTAAGACCTAGGTGAGGTCAACTAATCCTGAACAAGATCAGCAGAACTCTCCAGTTCACTGTAGACTCATGAAAAATAAATGCTTGTTGTTTTAAGCCACCGAGTTTTGGGGTGTTGTTATACAGCATTCTTGCAGCAATAGATAACTGAAACAGAAATACCCAGATTATAAGATATATTATACATCGCACCATGGAGTTTGAATTTTTATCTTGAAGCCAATGAGGAGTCATTGAATGACATTTAGCAGGAGACACTGGGGAATAGTTGCAAGAAAAAATTATTGTGGCAGCAATATGAGAGGAATCACAGTGGAGCAAGCCTATAGTTACAACTTGAAAGATGAAAAGAATGTGATGTCAGAGTTGCCATTGGCTAGCAGTGCTAAAGCATAGAGAATTAAGAACTATGAAAAAAATCCCCAATTTTTAATGAGAAAGCAGATTTTACAAAATATGATCTATAAGTACAATATTGATATTTCTCCAAATAAAAAGTTCCAGAAAACTATTAAATTCTCTATGATCATTTGGTGCCCACTTAATGTTTCTTTTTTTTTGTCTTTTTTTTTTTTGATAGGATTACTAAAATGGTAAAATTGGGGTTGGTAACACATAGTACATCTTAATTCAAGCGGTCAGATAGCTATCTTTTGGAGATGGCAGAGAGAGGTTTCTGTGAATGGGAAAATAACTTCTAAGTTCTATTCCAACTTCTTTTCTGGGGTTCTATTGGGAAGGGGAGGTAGAATATTTGGAACTGCATGTATTCATTTTTTTACAAAAATTAATAGTTGTCATTAAATTTATAAACCACCTTTGTTCTCTGAAACGAGCAAGACATAAATTATGAAAACCAACCTTCAAACCTTACATACATCCCTGTGGAACAACTCTGTAAGATTTATAAGGTACCACTGACCACATTTTATAGAAAAATCAGAGAATATGTGATTTCCCAAGATTCTTAGCGAACAAATCAGAATTGAAAATAGAACTAAGATCTCAGCATAATTTTTTTCTCCATTGAATATCTATGCCTGCCTCTTGCTTCAGTACTCTACACTTAGCCACAATATTCTTTTAGCTTTAGGAAATAATCACTTAGCCTTCACTTAAATTGCAATGAATGTTTGTGAGTCTTTCTTTCTGTCCTCAGATTTTTTTTCATTCCATCTCTACTTTAACTTGCTACCCAGGCCAATTCTCACTTTAATTTCCTTAGGTTTTCCCCTTCTTATAAGTTTCTCCTGCCTTTCTGCCTCTCCAGCTTGCTCACATTGTGAATCTGCTCCTTTTCCTATCCAATTCCCGAACCTACTCTTCAAAGTGAGTTTCTACATGGAACACAAACCTCAGCCATCCGAGTGCCTTTAAAATTTCCATATGAAATCAGAAATAATTTCTCTACACATTTGGTCTGTTTCAATGCTTCCAAAATGACTATAATAAATCTGTGAATCATGCCTAGAACATTTTTTTCAGACCATGGTTTCTTTCATTGCTTTCAAAGTCTTGGATAATTTACTTCCCGTCCCCATCAAACTACCTGCATCTCTCATGGTAGCAAGTGATACCAACCACACAAGCAATACCGCATGCATTTCTCCCATGAGAAATGGGCTCCCTTTGCATAAAGTTCTTCATGGATTAACCTTCTTTAAAGGATGAAAGTTTTTTATTCCCTTTTCGAAAGGAATAAAAATAAAATTTATAAAGAAGTCACAGGATTCATTGTCTTCAAAATATTCCATGAATTCTTACTCTCCTTATTTCAGTCTATAAAGCAGTTAAAAATAAAATATTCTGTTAGTTCTCAAGACTCAGATATATTCTTTGCCAGTTAGTAATACAGTAATCAACTTTTTTCAGAGTTACTTAATATCATAAAATAAGACATAGAGAGGTAGGGATCTATAATATAAAGTATATGGAGTAGTTATTGCCTGCTTTCATTTTTTTAATTTTTATTACTAAAGTAATATATGTTGTTATATATTCACAATACAGAGAAAAGGTGGGGAAGATCAAAAAAGCTAATGACAACTACTAGCATGTTAATATTTCGCTAGTATTTTTTCAATAAATAATTTACATATTGATTGTCCTATATATTCATCTATAATCCTTTTTATTTAAAAATACAGCATAAACATTATCCCATTTTGACTATCATTTTATTAAAATAACATATTGAGTATGAAATGTTTCAGATTCTGTGCTAAGAGATTCACATAAATACTTTCATTTAATCATCACAACTGCCTTTTAAGGTAACTAACATCTTAATTTTTAAAAAATTTAAATTTAAAAAGTTATCCTAGTTTTATAAATGGATAAACGATGGCATGGAGATATTACCATTCCACTAATTTATTTTTAATTCTGTGGAAGAATTAACTGAAGGGCTTATTAAAAATTGAAATTCATGTACCTCTAGTCCAAATTTTCTGAATCAGAATCTGAGGAAATATATAAATTGAACTAGTACCCTCAATAATTTTCCTGCTCTACTAACATGTGAGAACTATTGCAGCTTTGTAATAACTGCTAGATTTGCCTCATCTAGCTATAACTAATAGCATATTTACATCATTCATTTTTTTTCAGGCATTTACTTTGAACCAAGCATAGGGGCATTAGAGTAAGTCTTACATATGATTAAGTTAGGGAGATCTAAAGAAAATTATCCCAGGGAGAGAAAATAGTTTATTGCTTCCAGCTGGGTTACTTACAAGGTGATCAGATTGTCTACATCTTCCCAGGACAGTCTCCATTATAATGTCTTTAATCTCAACTTTCAAAATGATTTCAAGTAGAACTTGGCTTCTACCTAAGTTCTTTAATTTGATATAGTTGGTGTGGCTGCCTGTTTTATTTTCTTCTTGAGATTAAAATGGTTTACAATCAATGCAGTGATCGTGGAGACATTTCTCACCAGCTATGTCTGAGAGAGGTAAATTATTCCCTTTGGAGATTCAGTAGTTAGCATTTTCGTCCAGGACATGGTACTTCTAGAGTTCACACGTACACACACACCCCATACCTCTATATTTGCTACACTGTTCACATATTCATATTGTAGAGGTGGAATTTGTATGCAAAGGACTAAAAGTAATTCTATTTTATAACACCTATCATCTGAAAGGAGATGGCATCCATAGTTCGGCACCCAAACTGAATTAGGGGTTCTAACAAATCAAATTCAAAATAATATCCGATAAATCCTGTGATAAAATTGAAGAAGTGATTCAACTCACTTTGGTGGCTGTTGATGAATTGGTTTACTCTATTAGAAGAGAGCAGGTTATCTCAGTTTATTGACTTTCCTTTTTACTGTAGAGTTGGACATGTAATTCCTCATGACAGTCTATGCCCTGTGATACAGCATGTCAACACCAATGGTCAACCCAAAAGCAATGGAGTCACTCAGCAAATTCTGTGGTACCTGTCTCCTCCTAAAATGTTCATCATCAACATCTGGGTGACATGGCTATTCCTATGTGCAGCAGAACACAGCACTTTTAGTCACAAATTATTTTAGAGCATATCTCTCATTTTCATTCTTAGTTTTGAGTCATCTCTCACTTGACTGGAAAATTTATTTAAGAAATATCTCTAAGAAAAGTACTTAGGTATAAACACCTATCTTTACAATTACAGAGAAGACTGAGGCCAACCCGATTCTTATTTCTTGGTACATATTTCTCAATGGTTGTAGAACTGTCTCTATAGACTTGGAATGCAAATATTTTGCTATTATATGCCTAGATATGAATTACTTGGGTTCTGCCTAAAATACGATGAACACTTCCAATATGCAAGTCAAATTCTTTTTATTCAATTATTTTCTGGCTGAGAAAAGTTTTCTTCCATTATGTTTTTTTTAATCATTGCTTCTATCATATTGTTTTTAGTCTTACATCAGGAACAGGAACACCATATAATTCTAGAAAATATTGTTTTCTTTGCACCATATATGTCATCTTTAGCTCTCTACTATAGCTGGCAAATACAAAAAGAATACCAGTTTTGAAAATATAACTCCAGTGTTAAAATTTTAGAAATGTAATGTAAGCATTACAATTTCAAGTTATTAAAGTAATTGAAAAGCTTGGACTTGAAATTTTTGAGCACATAAGCAAGTTTACTAGGAGTTTAAGTAATGTTGATAAGTGAGATTCACTATAACTTCTCAGTATGTTGAAGTTTCTATATCAAATGGCTTAATATCACTGTCACTATTAATGGCCACTTTGGTTATCAAACAGAACAATGTGATACTTTGATCGAAATCTGTAATTTATGATCTACCTAGGTTTAATATAACTTATTACGAAGTAAATTATTTTACCAGACCAAGAGGAGGTAATTTATTATATAGGTAAATTTTTAATTCCTGCAGAGAAAATCTAAGTAATAAACAGTCCTTGCCAATATTCAGTCTCAACATATATAGTTATGAGTTCAGCAGTAAAACAAATGAGCAGTCTCTCAGTTCACATCTAATGACAAGAATTTTATAGTTCTCAATTTGCCTGCTTTAAAAAAGGAATAACTTATGAGAGACTATATTTACATCCTTATAATTCTTATTTGTAATCATTTTCTCTGGCCTTTAGAGTTATGTAGTAGAAAAGAGTTCAAGACATTCTTTAGAACTAAAGAAAAAAGAAGATAATCAACTTTGTATCCAAATGGTAATTTAAAGTCCCAGATTTTTGCCAGAATAAAGTAAATATTCTTCACAACAAAAGGGAAAACTGATGGTAACAGAATAAGGAGTTTAAGTTGACATATTACAATGGTCTGTTCTTGGTGAGTTAAGGCAATGTTTTTGGAACTTCACTTTGCAAAAATTATCTAGTTTTGAGAGATATTGATGGATATACTATAAAACAAGACAACCAAAGAAAACTGTAGGGTGGTAAAAATATTTAGAAAACACTATATGCTATATCTCACATTCCGAATATTAAATTATTAAGGCTCTGAAAAGTACTGTAATATCAAACAAAAAAATTATTGAACTCAGCATTTCCTAAACATGTAAATAAAGATGCTTGAGGAAAATTATTTCATGAAACATTTGTTTTGAAAATCTGACCTAAAAGTTATACTATTTGCCACACCCAAACTGGATAATTGAGGAGAGTTTAATAAAAGAATTGTTTACAAAGGTGTGGATATGATTAAAGAAGTAAGAGATGGTACAGTGTCCAGGGTCTAGCAACATCAGGGGACCACTACTCAGGCCTGAAGGGACAAAAGAAATGAGTGAAGACTTGAATCCAGAAAGGGTGGCTATTATATAGAACTGTGGCCTTTAGCAGAAGAGCCTAGGCAACCCAATGAGACATAACAAAAAGGAAGCTGGGGTGAAATACCCAGATCCATTCTTTTCTCACCCTCTGATTGCCTAACATTGGCCCCCAATGGCCAAACTCAACAGCCGCCAAAGAGGAAGGGACCACATTAATTCTGTTCATAAAGTTTAGCCTTCTGAGGCACAGAGCAGGATGTAAAAGGGTGAATAGTGGATTTGGATAGGCAAATATCCAGCACAATAATACTACATTTGAGGTCTACTCAATAGGATTTTTTTTTGTCCTAGGTGTTGTATATATTAATTTACTCATTCACTTTTTTCAACAAAGATTACTGTGTTGAAATATCTGTCAGTATTTACTAGGCTTCTACTACAATAGGAAAACAAAGACACAAGATCCTGAAGGAGCTGACATCCAAGAAAGCAAGAGATAAAGGTAAACATGTAAACTGAAATGCAATTTATTTAGGGCTATGAAAGAAGAAAGACTAAATTGCCTTGAGTTTAAGGAAGGGAACGAGGGTAAGTAACTGCCTGAGAAAGCTCAAAAGGCACTAGAGAGGAAGTGACATTTGAACTGACTCATGATGAACAAACAATATTTTCTAGACAGGGTAGCTGGCAAAGTCAAGGAGTGCATTTCTAACAGAGGGAACAATGTGTGTAAAGCCAGGGATGTGTGAAGAGGAGGCATATTTTCTGCAGGGATTGGTAAGAAGTTCTAAATTGTTGATTATGCAAGGTATGTTATAGAGCTCTGGTAGGTAAAAATGGAAAGACTGGTTGGGGACTTGTCATAATTCTAGGACTCCAGAGTATGTTCTACATCTAAAAACTTTATATGTTATTTTAAACAAGAAATTAGAGATTAGAGTGGCTATATGGACTACAGATGGGATAATAACGACTCTGCATTCCAACTCCAAGTTGATTTTATTTATTCCATCCTATTCTTTTGAAGCCATGGATTGCTCTGATGCTGTTGACAACTACCTTTTCGTTTTCCACTACAATGATAGCAACGTATCAACTCGATGTAATCTTAGCATATGCTATCTGAAATGCTGGCTATTCAAACAGTAAAAGAGATCCTGCTAGAAAAGAATAGGCCAAAACTGTTCCATTAGGCAGGCTTAATTTATAATAAATAAATATCACTACAATTATACTAGATAGCAACTAGCAAGAGTAAAGAATACAAATTTTGCTCTTTGTGATTTACCTAAGTCCTGAGAGCCAATTTTCATAGAAACTTAAACTAATTCTTTCTCCACTGCCTTGTTTAATATGTTCTCCAATTAACTTCAAAACAAAATAAGATTTCCAATTTAAGACTTCAGGCCACGACCTAAGTTTGGGTGGCATTTATAAATTACTTCCCCTGCCTGATTATACTCAGATCAAACTGTGAATGAACCTTTCTATATTATTGAATGTAATGAACCAAAGAAATAGAAATGTATCTTTGGTGATAAAAGTTTATTCTCCTGAGGTCTTTCTATATTTCTAATCTGTGTAATCTTTCTCAGATCAGTCCTTAAAAGAAAATTTCAAAAATAGTAGCAAGTTCTTCAGTCCTTTTCCTAAAACACATTTCCTCCAACTAAGGGCTTTTTCTTTAGGCTCCTGTTCATCTCTGTCTTGGTCACCAAATTGCATATAGTCTTGGGGTGCCCATACATAATGCTTTTTGATAAACAATATTTTCAAGAAAGGGACACCAGAGCACCCATCACACTCTGAAAGCCCATTTGCATTGTAACTTTGTTAGCAGAGATTATTTTTGCCTAAAACAGCCCTCTTCACTCCCTCTTTATTCTACATAGTGAGGCTTTTCTCTTTCTTTAATTCTTGGTTTAGGTGTTACCTATTCTCATATCCTCCCGCCTGCATCCCCATCCTGTGTTGCTTTTGTATTTACCTCAGACCACTTAGCATATCAATACTACAATTATTTAATCCATATTTCTCACTCCCTTCCTTGACTGATAATCTCAAGAACTATTTCTAATATAACTTTAAAATCTCAGAAAGCAGTAAATGAATATGATAAACTGAAGTGACCTTTATCATACATTGTAACATGTGAAATAATATGCAACTAATTTTTCCAGCTCTAAGCCTACTGCCAAATTCTTATCCCAAGAAATCAGTCAAGAGTAACACCACTGAAAGAGAATTGGAGTATGTCTTCCATACACAACACAAAAAGTTTATAGTGACTCTCTTCATAATCACTCAAACCTGGAAACAACTCTCATATCTTTCAACCGGCAAATGTGGCACATCAGCAATAAAAAAAGGAATTGTATTTATGTATTGACATAAACAACATAGATGAATCTGAAATATATTAGCCAGACTCAAAAAGCTACATATCATATGATTCCTTTTATAGGCAAAACTGTAGACAGAGAATAGATCGTTGTTGTCAGGGGTTAAGGTAGGAGGAAAAGTTGATGAAACAAGAACAGCAAGATGAAATAATCTGGGGTGAAGGAACCCTCCTATAACTTGATGATGGTACTAGTTACAGGACTCTATTCATTTATTAAAGTTCTTAGAATTGTACACCAAAAAGAGCGATTTATTGCATGTAAATATAAATTTCAAAAAAACATTTTTAAAGTTAAATTTTTTCAGTTTGCTCTTGTTCTCAGAAGACTGGTAACAGAACTGTTAGAATAGCAGCAACAGGAAATCTCTATAAATACTTATGACCTAAGAAGAGGAAAAAGTATACTAAGACCCTTAGAGAATTTTAATTTATATAGGCTTTTTCCACACTAAATTTCGACAGCAAGTCACATCTACCTGTGGATAAATACTGTTCTTCCTTACCTTGACACCATTTAGAAAGATAACTGGCAAATTTTAGAGTTGCAAAATTCTTGAGTTCTTATCCAAAGGCTATAATGAAAAAAAGAACTATAAAAGTTTTACTCTATTTCTGAATGAAAGTTCTGCTTGTCTCTATTCATTCCAAAGTTCTAAATAATTGCTAAACTGTTAACTTCCTCTTTTCTCCTAATTAGTGCCCATTTTAACAAAAGCACTTAAAGAGGAATGGTAAGTTCTGTTTGCCCAAAAATGAGTCTATTTTCTCTCTTCCTACCCCCTTGCCATGGAAAGGACAAAATCGATAACACTAGACATGTAGGCTTCATGTACAAATAAAAGCACACGAACCCAGCCAGTCTTACTTTAAGGTTAAAAGAAAATTGACAACTGTTAATATTTTCAAAATATTCAGCTGTTTGTATTCAATTAAATGGGCTCTGTAAATAGTTGTAGCTACAGTTCTTACTACAATATAGTGTTTATGGTTATAAATTATAATTGCCCCTTCATTTGAATAAAATAATTTTAAAGTATCTCTATGGGATAGCAAAATTAATTAGGATAATAAATTCATTTGTGATTTTGGCTCTGTTTGCTGGTTCTCTAGTAGTTCAATATCGATCTGAAGAGACTTAAATATGATTAATGAAACAAAAGCATTGTTTACACCCCTTGTAAACTAAAATCAAAAGATTATTCTACCATGTAGAGGTGGGAAAAGAAAGACAGCAATACCTATTTTTTTAATATGTGATCATATAGCAATAGGAATACTGTACTATGTATTGTTTACATTATGACTTGCTATAAAATTGCTCCTTAATGATTAAAGACTGCATAATTCAACAGAAAACAGACTATATAGTCAATATCTATTGAAACTTATTTTTTTATTGTTTAGATAAAACAATCATAGTTGATATATAAATGAAGCCACTTGTACTCCAGTAAAATCGTAACTGACACAAGGCTACAAATGGGGGTGAGGGGAAACCTTGGGTAAAATGTAGGCTTCAGTCATTGCAAAGTTAATGAAATAAGAAATTTATCCAAATCCATCTGTTCTGGCTGCAGTTTGACACCTCTGGTAAAAATTTTCTATTTCAATTTAAATATCAGGGGACTTCAAAGACAGAGCAGGAATTCCAAGAATATGGTAATGTAATAGTTTGGGGATGAGAGCAGGAGGTAGATTTCATCAGCCTGAACCAAGGAGAATGGGTCAGGAGACTACTAGGAGAAGAGAAACACAGGTCCTTAACTTCTATCTTGCTACTTTTGAGGAAAAGGATTGCTCAATGCCTGAAGCTTCCTGACAAGGCCTCATTCCTACTGTCTATTTCCCCAAGACAATGATGTCGACCACCACAACCACCACCACGACCACCACGACCACCACCACCATGACCGCCGTCACCACCACCACCACCACCCAATAATTTTAGCCTACCACCCACCTCTACTACCTGCCTTGTCTAAAACTGGGGCTGGGCAGAGGATAAAAGCCAATTGCCAACTGTTTGTGATATTCAAATTCATATTATTGCTGTGTTCTTCTGTATTTGGAAGACTGACAGAATGTAAACTTTTTTGAGAAATAAATCTGATGAGGACAGTACATACTGCATCAGAGCTGATACAGACATCTTAAACTTTCATGTAAGAAGTATACTATATTTTTAACTATTTACTAAATGAAAGAAGATGCAACGATCATTTGTCTTCTAGCTAATTTCCCCTAAAAACACTACACAGATGCTCCTCCACTTAAGGAGACACCCACATCCCACTTCTGAAAAAGTTTCTGCATAAGAATAAAGTTTGAAAGTCTATTCTTGGTTAATGAAGTAGATAACATTCAAAATTTTGTATTTCTCTTCCCATTTTCTAGATATGACCTTAGTGAGTAAATCATTAAACAGTTAAATGAGCACCCTATCAGGTACCAGGTATGAAGCACTATACTAAGCACTAGAGAGTTCAAAATACAGCAGAGAAGATCCTCAATAAATAATTATACACATGCCTTACTGAATTATTGCTGTGACAGTGCTAAAGCACAGTGTGTAATGCAAACTTAGTTTTCATCCCCTGTCACCTCAAAGTGGATCCTTTTTCTCATGTATAGTCAATTTAGACCCATAAAGCACATGCCAGCGGGAAAAAATCCTATGGCTTTAGACATATTCTCAACACTCATTTTATAAAAGCATAAATGTCCCACAGGTTCAATAGTAGGTATCTGAACACTCCTTCAAGGCTTACTTTTATTTGAAAGCAGATTGCTACTGTTGAGCAACTATGGCAGACACAAAAAAAACAAACCCTGTAGCTTTTGTGGACTTCTTCTAAGCTTATTCTTGGAAATGTCTCTTTCTGCCCATCTAAAACAGAAATGCAGCCTTCTGTTCCAAATAACGGGATTGGAGTAATACAATATTTCTAAGGTTAAGTCTGCTATGATCTAGTTTGAGAGTTCATCTAACCCCTAGACTGAGAACTAAAAAAACAACAAAAAGTCTGACAGCTGGGACTTCATTTGAGTTTCTGAAAGTACTGCCTATTACTCAGAGCCCCTAGCACATCCACAGAATATCAATAGAGCCATTAAATCCAAGAGCTAAAAATTCCACAGAGCAACAGAAAAGGAATTTTCCCAGAGAATATAAGCTCCACAACTATAGGTCTTTGCTAAATTGCTCCCTGAGTTTTTCAAATAAGGCTCTCCAAACTCCAGAATTTTTATCATCAGTGACTATCTGAATTTTTCTTTCTATTCCTTCAGGCACACCATACACTGAGACAGTGTTACAGTCAACACATCTGTTCAACCAAGGCAGAAGCAACAATTCAGAGAGAGATACCTAACTAAAAGAAACTGCATTTTTACAAAATTACCCATGGTTTTGTAATGGTGTAAACTTTATGATATCTATCTTATAGATTTATATTGCTATGTGGGATGTCACCTTGAATTATTGCTAGATTAATAAAACCACAAGGCCAGGTTTAAGTGGAAGGTTTATAAAAAGTGTTTGTGACAGGATCAGTCAGGCTTCAGGCAGGATGAAACTTAAACTTTTTACAGTTTGGGATTGAATTGTTTAATGAACCAATCAGCACTTTATTTTCTGCCTTCAGCCATACACTTTTTAACCTAATTCTCAACTATTAATCATCAGTTTAGACTCCCATAAGTACTAAATATAAACAAATGCGAAATCTAACCCCTCATGAAGGAATACTATACTCTGTGTCTCAAAGGAAAAAAGATCTGAGAAAAACATCAGCCTGACATTTCAAACATGCTCAAGGGATAAGATGCATCATTTCCTCTATGATAAACTTTTAGAACCAAAACCTCAAGTCTAGTCATGTTTGACCAAAGATAAAGTTTGAGTTGCTGTTAATTGCTCTCTTTAAGGCAGATCAAAAGCAATTAGCAGGATATACCTTAATCAGCACTTTTTAGAAGTACAGTTACTGTTTGTGACAACTAAAAGTACCCAAATTGTAGAGGGAAATAACACCTTATTACAAATATTTGAGGACTTCACAAAAAAAAAAAAAATCTTTTAAAAGTACTGAGGAACTTATCTATTAGCCCCTAAACTCCAGAGGAGAGGAGGTAAGAGTAGTTTTTAAAGATCTTTTAAAGAATAATACATGGGATATGGCAGAACTGTAACATGCCTTCTGATTATATGGATTCAGATAAACAATAGGATAAATAATGTCCCTTGAAATGAGTCATCCTCATACTGTAATAGTAGCAAAACCATTCTATACAAAAATGTTTCGCCTATCTCACATCATTTGTATAAAACATTCCATAAGTATTTTAAGTGCAATATACAGAATATTGCACTTAAGAAAATTCTTAAAAATTGAAATTTTGTAACTATCAAACCAACTTTTTTTTATCAATGAGATATTGTAGTATTTGTAGAGCATCTTAGTTGTATCGGTGGCTACACGATACCATATAATTTTACCTTCAAAACACTACAGGGAATTAAAGCTCAACAAGGTCAAGTCACTCATCTAAGACCCCAAAGATAGTAAATGGCGGAGCTGAGACTTGAGCATGTATCTTTACACTATACAATCTCAGAGGTTTTGCACCATATTATATAACTCCTATTGCTGAGAGCTTATCAATTTGTTACTTGAAAAGATATGCTTAGCCACAGTTGCTAAGTGAATATGCTTTAATCTACCTGTTTTTTTATGTGGTAAAAAGAGCAGTGGGTTTGAAAGTCAAAAAAAAAAAAAAAGATTTCAATCCTATTACTATAATTTACTACTCATGGGATACTCACTTTGCCTTTCTTAACTTCTGTTTCTGCATACATAATAAAAATACATAAAATATTTTTAAAAACTCATAAAATGCACTATGAATCTTATGAGATAACTGTTAAAGATGCTGGAAAAGTGCTAGAAATATTAAAGCTACATTATTTGTATCTAATTCATCTCTACCTCTTGAGAAGCATTTGTTTACAATTGATATTTAACAAATGCTTCTAACTATGCCGATTTGCACACACAAGAGCATCCAAGCTTGTAATTCAATAGACAATTAGATATTTTGAATATTGGTTGAATTCAATTACCATTATGCTGTTTGAATGACCAGTATGAGTGTAATAACTACAGTCAGTAACATAGGTTCTAGTTAACAAAAAAGCTTCTCATTTATTTAAAACGTACCAAGAGCTTGAAGAAAAAACCTGGGCCATTCAGAAAGTTAGTTTTTCTCCATGGGGGCATTTCTTAAAAACCAGAAAAGAGAAAACCAAAATATGAGCTCAAAATATAAAAGCATAGAATAAAACATGAATTTGAGAAGGTCTAGAAAGTTGAAGAACCAAAAAAATTGTAATATCCATAGCGGAAGTAAACATTTAAGGGTTTACTTAGTGTCAGGCATCCTGCTGAGCCAGTTTCAATCATGATCTCATTTAAACCTCACAAAATAATCCCTGTAGGATCAGTAGCATTATTATAATTCCCCTTTAGCAGCTGAGGTTTCCAGCGGTAAAATGATTTGTTTATGGGC
>NW_006436664.1:2245904-2246334 GCF_000325575.1 Pteropus alecto
AATCACACATTAGCACACGCCACACACTAGAGGGGACGGTTTCCTTCCTCTTGCTGCCCCCATCCCTCTCCCTCTCTAGTGCTGTTTCCTTCTCTGATTCTTGGTTCCTATGGAATTCTGGCTTCCACAGTTTCTTCATCTTATCTTTCTCTTTAGAAATTATTTTATTACTATGTCCTAGTGTTATCTACGTTATATACTGGATATATGTTGGATATATACTAGGTGTGTGTGTATAGTATATATATATATATCCAGTATTATCAACATTTTTCATACTTCTCTGTCTCCAGTTTAAAATGAGCAGAATAAAGAAATAAAAATGCAATTGTCCTTGTCCCAGACTACATAAACATCCTCATTCCACCATGATTTGAGTAAAGACTAGATGATGACATCATTCTTCCATGAACTGAATAGTTAAGTCCCA
>NW_006436664.1:2246383-2295071 GCF_000325575.1 Pteropus alecto
GTCTGCATAGACGCATCAATCACCCATACCTACATTCAGTTCCTCAAACATGCCAACCTCTTTCTCACGTCGAATGCCTTGACTCTCCTAGAAGCTGTTCTCTTCAACTTCTAGAACTTAGTTAAATATTACGGCCTCAGAAAGGTCTTCCTGATTTCACCATCTACGATAATTTCCCAATTATTTTCTCTCAGCACAATGTTCGTTCTCACTGTAACTTTCACAATTTATAATTGCTTCAGATATTCACCTCTTCACTTGTTATTGTCCTATAAGAGATACTGAAGGACTAAAAAAATTCCGTTCAAAAGATTATGCAACCACCACCTCTACTTAGTTCCAAAACAATTCTATCCCTCCATACTAAAACTCTTTGCCCATTAAGTAGTTTCTCACCATTCCTCCTTCCCTCTGACCCCAGGCCCACCAATCTGCATTCTATCTGTATGGATTTATCTATTGTAGATATTTTATATAAATGGAATTACACAATATGTGACTTTTTGTATCCAGCTTCTTTCACTTAGCATAATGTTTTGGAATTTCATCCACATCGTAGCATGTTAGGGTTAAATAATAATCCACTAGGTATATGTACCACAATTTGTTTATTCATTTATTGATGGACATTTGTGCTGTTTGTATCTTCATGCACTGTGAATTATAGTTATGTCTTTAAAAAAATATGTTAGAGACATATATTGAAGTATTTCCAAGATAAATGATAAGATTTCTAGATTTTGCCTTAAAATGCCTAGCCAAATAGTCAATCATATCTATGAATGAAACACGATTGGAAAAAACTGTTTAAGCTGGGAGATAAGTACAGAGGGGTTTGTTATACTATTCTCTCTACTTTTATATGATTGAAAAACTTCATAATTAAGAGTTGTTTTTTTAAAGCCTTGGAAAACAGAATATCTGAATTAGACTTTTTTTTGTTTGAATAAAACTATTGATATATTCTACTAGTATTCCCTCTTATCTCCATCCCCTCAAAATGTCATGTACGCAGAATGGGTAAAATGGCTAACTAGGGGAAGAAAACACTCTGGAAGTCAATAAAATACTGACTAGAGCCTGATAGAAAAAATATATATAATAAAATTTCCTCTCCACCCAGAAAACCTCCCCACAAAGGTAAAAGAGAAAGAAAAAAATTTTATCATCGAATAAGCAGTAAGCCAGAATGTGATGAACATCACAAGAAATCTGCTAAAAGATTGCAAAGATTCATAGAAATCTCACCTTTCATATAGCTAAGCAGATACAACCCATTACAAACAAGAGAAACAATAACTAGTCCTCAAGGGGATTTGACAGCACCATTTGTCACACATGCTTCTTCCAAAATTCACTTGGTAGTTGGGGTGACCATTTGCATTAGCTAATTGGTTTTAGCCAACAGAAAAATAAACTCATATTTTTTATGACAAGAGATAGTTTCACAACTTGGCGGGAGGGACCCACCAAAGTTAGGCTCCTAGCCTCTCTGAGACAGGGAGGTCAGGGCAATATCCTCCTTGATTATATTTCAAAGATACAGTTACCTGGTCCTGGCTAGGGGTATATAGCTTTTAAAATTTTCAGCATACATTTCAAAAAGACAAAAAATAATATTTTAAGTTTTCTAAAGTAAATGTTCTAACAAAAATGTGGATGGTCTTCTTTTATTTTCAAAAGAGAGAATTTTAAGCCTATTATATTTCCATTTGTATTTGCCACTACAAACCCTTGTGGTAGAAAAAGACATAGGAAATAATTTCACTATAAATCCACTACAGAGCTTTGTTTCCAAAATATGTGATATCAACTTATGTGAAAGAATATATTCAAGAGTCAAGAAACAAACCTGTAGTTTACATAACATGCACACTACATGTGCATCTGAATCAGCTGGAGATCTTGCTAAAATGTACATTCTGACTCTTTACGTCTGGGGTGGGGTCTGAGATTGCGCACTTCTGACAAGCTTTTAGGCAAAGCCCATGCTGCTAATCTACTACCATGCCTTAGAGTGTCAAGGCTCTAAGTCATTCTCAAGGTCTAGTTTCCAAACCAGCAGTATTAGCATCATCAGGGAACTCATTAGAAATTCAGATTCCCGGGCCTAGCCCCAGACTACTGAATCAGAAAGTATTCTGAATTGTAACGAGCCCTTCCGGTCATTCTGATGTATGCTTCAATATAATAACTTCTGCTGCAGATTGATGGTTCACAAATTTAGATATACATTAAAATCGCCTGAGAAGTTTAAAAAACTAACACTTGCATCCAACCGCGCCCCACCCGTTATTCTGATTTAATTGTCATGGGGCAAGACCTAGCAGGTTTTAAATCTCCCCAGGTGATTCTAATATGCTGCAAAGTTTGAGAACCACTGAACTAGAATGTAAGCTCCATACAAGCAGGAATTTGGTCATTGCTGAATCCCAAGTACTTAGAAAGAACAATGTCTGGCACTAGTTGACATCCCATAAATATTTATTGAATGAATAAATAACATCCCATAAATATTTATTGAATGAATAAATGAATAAAAGGATGAGCAGAGAAACAAACTCCTGAGTTACTATAAAAACATTTTGCTCGATGATATACAGAAGAAACATATTCGTCATCCTCTCCAATGGGAAATCTGTTTTCACTCAGAACACACGTAGACATGAACTTTCTCACCAAAACATATTTGAAATACTCCTTATCATCATAGCAATGTTTTGGAGCCAGAAAACACAGATTTGAAGTTTGCAGATTAAAAAACAAAATGTCAATGAAAACTAAATATAGCTATTAGATATAACAAAATAAATAAAGCACGAAGTTGATAAGTTGTAGAGAGTATTGAAGGAGATGTAATGCTACAGGACAGAAACACAGGCTTAGGACCTGAAACTTTGAATAATTGCTTTGGCAGAGTATAGGATAGGATTCTAGATCGAAGCAAAATGGAAAATATTGTTTGGCCACCCTAGTTTAAAGCTTCTAAGTAAAAAAAAAAAAAAAAATGTAAAAATGCTACAGCACAGTATTCATAGGAGTTGTACATGAGGCATTTATTGAGTAAATGTACAGCAAAATATGTAATTTTATAGAGAATATTCAATCATAATCTCAAAAGAGATTACTGCAATGTTAACTTTCATTGTATCATATAAAAAAAAATGTCCATTTTTGTTGGGATAAAACAAAAGAAAAAGCAGGCAAGGAATATGAGACAGTCATTTGTTGTCAAACTCTACATTAACTCATCACTCCATGTACTCTCAGGTCAAACCACCACAGAACGTGGACACAATTAAAAGAGCTCCTCTCTCAGATCAGTTTCTTAAGGAGTATCTAGTTCAATATTCAAGCTAACAATTGGTTAACTTTTAGAAGGCTTACTCTACATTCCCATAATACTTATAGAAATAAAAGTTGTCTAAATATAGGGAATCGGCTGCTGAAGCCCAGGAATTAAGCACACGCAATTAATCTCAGAGAAATCAGTGCATTGGAAAAAGAGAAATGGTCTCATTTTCTTGAAATAGTTTAAAATGGGGCATTGTACATAAGAAAAAGCCACACTACCAAGACTTTTGTGTCTTCTATCGGGAGAAGAGGGCCAGTCCCAGCTAACTTGTGATTTAAGCAATTCTGCTCATTGTACCGCATAAATGATATAATCTTATAGTTCTTCTAAATCTTTGATCTTTTTCAAAGTGACACATAGGAGAGAAGATTCCTTTTCTGAGGTTCTGAAAAAGCTGCACGTAATAAAGTAGAAGACAGTTTGGTCTGTAGCTGCTAAAAGAACTTTAAGTCTTCCCTGCTATCACAAAAGCCTCAGCCAAGACTGATCAAATAAGAAACTAGAAAGTGCAAAACTTTAATTTCTTTGGAATTCTAACCCTCATGAGCAAGAAAATTTGATTTTAATCCCCTCAGACATTTTTGGACTTTATTCGCAATTGTTCTGGTACATTCTAGAATATCTCCCTTCTCCATTTTTCTCTTTGAATGTCTGAACAAGCCTTAGACACTTATCCATTAATTAAAATGTATTGATAAAAAATATTTTAGCATACATTATAGATCAAAAATGTTTTCAGAAGTGACAGTTCCCATGTGCCAAACAGGCACCAAGAAGTGAAGCATAGGTTGATGAAAAAAGAAATATTGGTAAAATATTACCGATTAGCTGCTTGAATACAGCTAAGTATCTTAAACTTCAAAATATTCATGATCTCTAAATCGGTACTAAATAAGGATAAATAATTCATGAATTGTCTAAATAGTTCTGACTACATTTCAAAGTCGAATATTATTTTTCTATAAAGTTAGCCACAATCTCTTTCCTCAATTAAAATAGATAACACCCATTAAAAGTAGTATTTGATTTAATTATGTAAGAAATGCATGTGAATGCAAGCAAATGTGTACATGCATATATGCATATGCACATGTATATATATATATATTCATTCAGAAAATTAACTAGACATACCAGCATTTTCACAAATAGAGGAAAAAAATATCTGTGCCATGACCATCACAATAGTTACATTAAAAAAATGCACTCCCTAATCCTTTCTAAAATAAAATACGCAGACTTATAATTGTGATCATTCGCATTTAACTTTCAAGTTTTCAGTGTGATGATAGTAATAAATGAATTTTACCTTTTGCAGTATAACCAAAAACATTAAGAGTTAGGTCTTATAAATTTAATTAAATTGATAAGATAGTTACTATATTCTCATAACTAGGAAATAAATGCCAATGCTCTGTTAGATTTGCTCATAAAAAGAAAAAAAGTCTTGCCTTTGTTTTTCATTTTGAAATAACAATATGAAGAACAAAGAAATCATCTAACACATTTTTCACTGAGAAGTTTTGGTAAAAGCTTAGAACTGTCAGAAATTATTACCACAAATGGAGCCTGGCATTTCAAAGAAAGAAAAAGATTTAATTTGATTTTAAAAGATAAATTGAAACAGAAACCATGGAAATGGAAACCTTGTAATCCTACTGAAACAGAAGAGCTTTTCATAGTAATTATTTTCATTTTTAATGTACAGCATTTTGAAAAGAAAACATTATCTGTACACCTAGCAGATATGAGAGAAGGGGAATCAGTGTGCAAGTTTGAAAGTTGTTAGAAAAATTCACATGAGCTATTTCAAGAACTGGAAGATATGCTTTCTTTGATGTCCCTGAAAATGTAATTCTAAAATAGGTTTACTTTAAATTTTTAAAAATCCTAGCTTCCTAACAGAGATAGATGCTTATATAAACTCCTCCAAAATTTTCTTCCTTTCCCCTTTTTATTTCTTGGTGATACTCATGGGAATTTTTTTCCTTAAAAGAAACTGACTCCACTGGGGTACTACAGTCATAGTCAGGGTTATTCTCTGGTTTAGTTGCTGCTTTAACTTAAAGAAGAGACGCTCACAGTAAGTGAAGCTATTTACTGTCCTTTTTGCAAGTCCATTTCTAACTAGAGAGATCAGAAGAAATCTTTTGTCCAAAAGAAACACAAAGATGACAATACAAATTGGGGATTTGTGAGGGAGCTAAAGGATAATGTCACCTGTGACTTTAACATCACCAAAGATTTGAAAGTATTGAAGGTTTCCTAAATTTGAAGTATTTGTTTTTTTAAATACGAACTTTTGAGATGAAATTAAAAACGAGCTAAAAGCCACCCCATGCCCTAGACACAGGAAAGCAGTTTGAGTTGAAAAATTATAGTCATTATTTCTTAACTGTTTTAAAATAATGTAATTTTATTTAGACACCAACTAATCAAGTTAACAACTTTTTTTTTTCTTTTCTGCTCACTTAGAAAGAATGATGACGCCGCAAATAAAGATCCATAGACAGGAGAATATCCTGATATTTTATTGCAGAAGAGACCATGAGCAAATCACTTCTTTTAAGAGGGAAAGGACATGGTTATATCAAAGTCATACTCTGTACCATATTATATCAAGACCTAAAATTAGTGAATCTAATAGTTATACTTCATAGTGGTTAGTGGGTTTGAAATGGTTAAACAGTAAAACACAGGAAGTATAACAGCACCCACGATGATAATACAGACATCAGAGCAAAAAACACACAAGTACAGGAGAGGCAGAAGGAAGTACACAATGTGGGAAAGACAATTTAAGAGTGTGTTGGAGGGAAACAAAACTTCCCAAGACAACTATATGGACTGTCTTGATAAACAGAAGTAAAGTATGTCCCAAAGCAGAACAGCACAGAGCAAAAATAGTAAGGACACCAGGAAGATGGACATTCAAGATAAATGGGGTGTACCCTACCAGACTATTAGGATTCATATTCTGTGTCTACAGTGTAAAAAATCGGGTAGGGAGTAGCCTTTATGATAGCCACCATTTATCAAATACCTATCATGTGCTACACAGTGTCCTAAGTGCTTTATATACATTTTGTTATTTAATCCTCAAAACTAAACTGCAAAGTAGACATTAGCTCATTTTATAAAGACACTGAAGTTTGAAGTAGTTAAGGAATTTCCTAGCAAGTTGTGCTACCACGATGTAGTCTCAGTTATTTTAATGGACTTCAGTAGCCTGGATTCTCCCATAATAGCATTCTGCTTTTTAGAGACTAGCACTACAGCAACATTTTACCTGTACAGTCGTGTAATGTTACATGTCCACATTTCAAAATTCATTAAGCATATTTCCCCTTTTGAATAAAGTAGCTGAGACACTTTAAGGACACCACTGCCAAAGAAAATCTTATCTATTTTGTGAATTTTTAATTAATATCTTAGGGAGATATTAATCCCTCCCTAAGGAGTATTTTAGAAGCCAGAAATGGAGAGAAAAAGTAAACTTTTATACTCTCTTAAAGAAACTTGAAGTCATTTTCCTGTTTCTCCTCCTTTCCCCACCCTGGCTTTTAATGCTCAACGTGAGAAATGCAGACATCAGAAAATAGAACATGTGCCAATTTTGTTTTTCACTATAGTTCTTGAAAATTTTTCCAATAAACCTAATAAATATTTCATATACTAGAGAAAACAAGCATTTCCTGATATTACTTAATAGAAAAAGAACTAGAAAACAAGTTTTTCACCAACAAAAAATGAAAAATAAAGTCATCTATTCTGACGGAAAATAGATCTGATTTGATTTATTGGCGGATAATGACTTTCTCAATTAGATTAATGGTAAATACTTTTCATAAATTTATAATTCTATTATAAATTTATTATAATAAATTTATTTCATAAATTTATTAATTCTATTCATCTAAGGTCAAAATCATATTTAGAGTACATGAATAAAAGCATTTTATCGAAAATACAGTAGTAGCAAAGTTGTATTAAATAATAGCTCCCAATGCTTTTCGAATGTATACAATAAACAAGGTACCACTAGTAATAGCTATAATTTAATATCAATTTAATCAGTCTTTATAATTTATATTTGGAAAAACTCCCAGAAATTGAGAAAAATTAATAGTTTTAACGACTGAATAACAAATACCTTTATAAGTCAAGGTCCCCCCACCCCTCCCCGCAATTCCTGGATTTTAAAAAGGAAAAAAATATTTAACTGAAGCAGAACCTAATCAAATTGTTGGCCACGTGCCAATTTAAAAGTAACACAATGATGAATCACTGTGTGAGTTTTAGCATATTACTTGGAAGTAGTTCAAAGAATCAAATATCTTACTATGTCAGCTAGAGTCCAGTCAAAAAGCAGAAACCAAACTAGATATTTCAGAGGAGATTTAATATAGGGAATTAATTTCACTGTTGTTAAAGCTGTTAGAGCCAAAAAAGAAAAAGCCAACAGCAACAACTTGAAGTAACTCACTGCAGGAAGCAGCTACAACATCAAGGATTAGAGGAATAAAAGAGGAAGAAGTAAATTTACCAAAACCTAGACTCTCAGAAGAGAGGCTATATAGACCTGTGAGGAGGAGAGTACTCTGCAACTATCAAGGTACCTCTAAGGAGGAGTGGGACACAGCAGGGCTGGTCTTGAGAGTACCAATATAAAGATCAACCAACTGCAACTGGAGTGTCACTGACAAGTGAAAACAGGAAGAATTCCTTTTTTCCCTAATCCTGCCTTCTAGTCTCCTCCTAGAACCCAGTTGGCAGAGGAGTCTGGGAAATTCACTATTCTGAATCCCAGCCCCTATATCCCCAGAAGAATAGAGGAGTGAGCTTAAGAATAAGAAACAATAGTAAAGAAACAGCACTTGCTGCTATAACAAAACTCTATTTCAGTTTTTTTAATATGAACAAGGTTTTCAGTTGTAACATCTATGGAGAAATAAAAAATAGAAATCAGTGTTCCTTATTCTATAGATTATTCATTCACAGGCATACAAACTAATTAGGAAAATTAATTTATCTCACTAAGAGATGCATTTCCAATAAAAATTTTTGAACAATTATTCACCAAAATTGGTCATTTATGCTGTTTTGATCAATTGTCAATAATTTAATGAAGACTTAATCAAAGAAAAAGAAAATTTAACATTTAGAATTCTGGAAATTTAAGTTTAATTTATATATCCCTATTTTGTTTACAGAAAATTATAAATGAGTAATCAATGAAAGACTCCCAAGCATAAAAATACATTTAAAAACTGTGGGAGAAATGAAATAGAATAAAAATTCAAAAAAAAAAAAAGAAATGATGAAGAATATTGACTACTGAAGTGAAAATATTAGTTTGGTTTTTAAATTATGGTTTATCAATGTTATTATATTTAAATTTGTCAGATATACTTAAACATTGGATACATGTAATTTATCAGAATTGTCAGTATTTACATAGTTTGAATATTATTTGTAGCTACTTAAAATTATGATGAAAAATTTAGATGTCAATCTAAAACTGTATTTTTATTACATAGCTTTTTTTGTGTTTTTAAATTATTTTAGGAGGTAAGCTAGCAAAAAAGTTCAAAGACCACAGAAAAAAACAGTGTGTGATTAATCTCTAGTGGTGATGCTCCTCCCTTTCCAATTTCACATCCCTCAACCTTCCATCCTCCTCGAAGACATTCCTTTCTTTTCTACTTCAATTTCTCCTATTCTCTTCTCAATTAAAAAAAAAAAAGTATTTTTCCTACATTCCTTACTTTTCCACTCATCTATTCAGTGAGTGAAATTTGTCATCTTATCAGTTGATAAACATTACTTACTTTCCTAGAGTCTCCTCTCATATCGAAGCTTTTGACCTTGTTAATAACTTTATAACTCCACAAGGAAATATGTCCCAGGATGAGAAAGCAAAATGTTAAAACATAAGTGCTGTATGTGAACATTTCAATGTCCTTGCAAAGACAAGACCTTTTAAACAGCTTCTCCAAAAAAATATGAGATAATGAAATTTAATCCTTCAAGAACAGATTAGTGACTATAGAATAATCAGGAGGAGAACGAATTATACTATTAAGTAACTTGGCAGTTAATTAGCTTCAGTATCTACCTAATTCCACTCACCAAAACCTGTCAAATGAGAATTGTCTAAAGAAGGTAAGAAGTTGTGTGATTTCCCAGAACTCCCTCATCCAAGGGGCAACCTAATTTCGCAATAAGTAAAATGCTCTTTATAGTAAGAAATTTTTAAATGTTAGTCTTTTAATTCTCACTTTTGTCCATACTATCTAGTCAGTGGAATTTCACACTTTTAACATTTGGCTGCTAAAACATAATTATTAATATTCAACTGCTAATTTCCAAAAGTACTTATTTGTCAGGATAATAAATAAATTTACTCAAAACTATATACAATATAAGCATCTTTATTATTAAATTTTCTGTTACAACAAACGAGACCATACTGCTTTAAAAACCAGCAGACAGTTTTCTCTCTGCAAGTAGCTGCACCTTGAAGTAAGTAGGGTAACATATTGCACTGCATCTCACATACCGAATGTCAGTCTCAAAAATTCATTTTGTGATAGCACAATAGGTAATTTCTCAATCAGATTTTCTCCTCACCTCCTCCAAATAGGAAGATTAGAAATAAGCATCAGCTGCTTTGATACCAAGATTCTGCAATCTTCACCACGAGGCAAAAGGTGACATGGTCTAGGGGTCTGTAATTCACTTCATTATAATTACATTTCATTGCCTGCAGCTTCTCCAGTAATTAAAAGCACAGTGTCAGCATTAAACAGGAGCTATGAGAAAATGTCAGGCTCCCTCACCAAAGAAGCATCAAATTAGAGGACTGTCAAAAGTTTGCTCCCTGAGTGAATACCAGTATATTTAATGGAATATGTGCACTTCTAAAGTTATAAAACGAAATCATCTGTGTTGAGATTGTTTCCAATTTTGTTCATTTTAGGTCAAATAGGAATATAAAAAAGATATTGTTTGGCACATGTCCAGTGGTTAATATTTTAATATTTGTTGAGTGAATAAATCAATAGCACGAAAATATTGTAACTTGGGTCAGATTGGTATGCACTCAAAAGTCAAATAACTTTCGAGGGTTTGGAATTGAATCTTTTTTCAGTTCATTGCCAGCACATTGTTTCTATGAGACTATATTTTGCTCACATTACTTTACCATTAAACTTTTATCAATGGAGACTAATTTTTCTTTAAAAATAATTTCGTAAATAATTTTTTTATTTTTCAATTACAATTGGCATATAATATTATATTAATTTCAGGTGTACAAAATGGTGATTAGACAGTTATAGAACTTACAAAGTAATCACCTCAGTAATTCTAGTGCCCATCTGACACCATAGTTATTACAATATTATTGACTATATTCCCTATGCTGTACTTTACATCCCCATGACTATTTTGTAACTACCATTTTGTACTTCTTAATCTCTTCCCCTTTTTCACCCATCCCACAAACCCCTTCCATCTGGCAACCATCAAAATGCTCTCGTATCTGAGTTTTTGTTTTACCTTGTTCTTTAAATTTCACATATATATGAAATCATGTAGTATTTGTCTTTCTCTGTCTGAGTTACCCCACTCAGCACAATACCCTCTACGTCCATCAATGTTGTTACAGATGGCAAGATTTCATTCTTTTTTTATGGCTGAGTAATATTCCATTGTGTATATGTACCACTTCTTCTTTATTCATTCACCCTTTGATGGACACCCAGGTTGCTTGCATATCTTGGCTATTGTAAATAATGCTGCAATGAACATATGGATGCACATGTCTTTTCAAAGTACTGTTTTAGGTTTCTTCAGAAATACCCAGAAGTGGAATTATTGGGTCCTTCTTTGTCTCTTGTTATAGCCTTTGTTTTAAAGTCTATTTTGTCTGGTATAAGTATCACTCTTCTAGCGGTTTGTTTTTTTTTTTTCCTTTAATGGAGACTGATTTTAGAAATCTCAGGGCAGAAGTAATCAATAATCCTTCTTAGTGGCAGCATTAGTTTGACAAACAAAAATATTCAGAAGAGATGCACTAGTCTGAGGAAATGGAAGGCACTCAAAATACTGGCAGGAACAAAGTATTTACCCCAGAAAACATTTAATTAACAGCAAAATAATATAATAACAAAAATCACTTGCTTTTTAAAAAATCAAATGCCACCTCACCAAATGTCCTGCAAGCAATACATTCTTCACCCTATTCATTTTTTATACTCCTTCCTCTGTAATTCAAGGAAAGAGAATAAGCCTAGGTTGCTGAGACTTGTATCTCACTGAATTTAATAGTAAATGGGTAATCTATAAATCTCCTTGGACTACTGAAGTGATTTTTTTTACCTGACTTTTCTGCAAACCTCTCCCTAAACCAGGTTCCACATTGAAGTCAACTGATTTAAACTCATTTTGACTAGCATTATCCAACATGGTGGATGGCAAATTCTCAGGTTAAATTTTTAATAATTTTAATAACTTATTTAAAACTCACCTTTTCTGATTTAAACTGTACACAAAACAATTAGGTGTAGGCTTTAATTCAGTTTCCAAGAGGCAATATGAGAATTTATATTAAATGGTCTCATCTTTGTCCTAAGTGCCAAAGCCTATGTTCTCTATGTGCTGAGTATACAATTATTACATTTACATATAAAAGTTAATAAGTGATTTTGCCCACCTGTTTTTGATGGCTGAAGCAGATGCTGTGCTGTGCTTCATAAATCTGCCCTTCTCAACCAAAGCACCTATTAACCCAGATGCTACTGGTTTCATCTGTTGACTGTTCACACTCACAGCTGAATCTTTCTCTAGGTATTACCTTCACCCAAAGGGTTCTTCCTTGCCCAAGGGCATAGCCTCTTCCTGAGACAAATGTACATCCACAGCCTCACCAAAGCAATCACCATTTACTCAGCCTCTGTTATTTCACGATTCTATCATCATCCCCACTGTCATCAAGGAGCCCAGTTCTATAACAGGATTGACTACCATTAGTTCCAGCCTACAGAAGAGAGCTTCTCAGTGATGCTAGTGCCCTTCTCACCAGAACACTCCTGATTACTTTGGTGAATGGAGTGTCTTCTACAGCCTCTGGCAGGAACATAGCAAGCTGTGGGCTTATTTTTTGTTTGTTTGTTTTACTTTATGTAGTAATTTATACCAGAATGCCTACTTCTCTGAGCCCTTTCTATCATCTACCATGATGATTCTAGGGTTTCTATTCTGGTCCATTGACAATATGTGATATAACCACCTCAGACTGAAGAACCCACTTTGTGGAAAAAGAGGTGAGGCAGTGGGCATATGGCCAAGAGATCCACTGATCCTATCATGTACTATACCACCAGGAAACTGCTGGGTTGATAATACAATGAAAGAGCCTTTTGGAGGAGTATCTGAGGTACCATCTTGGAGAAGATGTCCTACAAGATGTGGACCCATCATCTAGGACACAAGTATACATTAATCAATAACCATTATGGTGTTTGTGTGTGTTCCCAACTCTCAGAAAACACGAGTTGGGGAACAAGGGATAGAAGCAGAAGTGGCCCCATGTACCATCCTTCCCAGGGACTTACTTCAGGAACTTTGTGCTTCCTGTGCTACAACTCTAGGATCTATGGATCTCTAATGGCTACAAATAGGACTCCATTAAATTTTAAGCTACATCTGCTGCCTAGTCTATGGGGTTTCTTATGCCAAAAGACCAACGGGTAAGGAAATGAGTCACCAGCCTGGTAGGGGTAATTTATTCTGATCAGGATGCAGTTACAGAAGAGGCAAAGGGGCAGAGAAGAACAAATACATTTGGCAAAGAGGTAATCCACTATGATGCTTGTCAGTATTTCCTTGCCCAATTTTGACAACAAATGGTCAAGTGAAAGAGGCACTCTCTGAAAAAAAGCACCCCTAGGGATGGTCTGGGTTACTCCACCACATAAGCAAACTGACCAGTATAGGTGTTAGCTGAAGATATAAAGGATCCAGAATAAATGGTAGAAACCAAAGATTTAGGGGTGTGTTTGTTTTGTTTTGTTTTGTTTTATTTTGCATAGTACCAAAATGAGCTACAATCAACTAGGGCTATAATACACCTCTAAACTTCCTTTTATAAATATCCCCTAGTAGAAGAGACTAACTAGAATTCTAGAGGAGCTGATCTCAGATGGAGTGAACTTATATAGATCAAATGGACTTGAGCAGTGAACTATGATGGGTGCTGCGGTACATTATCAAGATACTCCCTTTAGGACCCAGTCACTCATTTCCTCAGCTGCTGCTAGTGTTTCATAGTGAGGGCTCACAGCTGAGTCCTTCCCCAGGGATTTTTACATACTCATAGGAGCTACCTCATCCAAGATTATCTCATTGCCAAAGGCAATCCACACCTAACGACAGGTTGATTCAGGGGTACAAAAGTCTGGCCCCTTGCTTCATTTAGAGACAACTCCAAAAGAGCATTCAGGGCTCCCTGTAACTGGCGGAGGCCTTTGCTATAACTGTATCATTGTTCCATTTCTTCCTCTGCTCAATCCCAGTTTCTCTCATAGGACCTGTAGCTAAGAGTATTCCACAACAAATCCGCACATGAATCTCCACCTCTGGATCTGTTTCTCGGATCCACTGCCTTTGACAACAAAGGCAAAGTGTGATGCCCACAATGCCGGACAGTTTGTATTTTACAGTTTACACAGCATTTGTTACTTCATCACATTCTTATCACAATTCCAAGAAACAGGCTGAAAAGCTCTCATTTCTGCTTTGGAAATGATAAAACTCAGTTTCAAAGGGATTAATTTCCCCAACACACAGAAAACATTTTCATAGTTATTTATAGTCCATCTCATCAGAAAACTACAAAAGTGATTCAAATTTATAGTGGACTAGGTAGGGCAAATATGTGGGTCTTCTGAATGTCAGTATTCTGATTTTCGCTTCTATACACTAAAAAATAACAATGATAATATGATTCATATGACAGAACTGACTGGTGATTTTGATTATGTAGTTAAATGGTTCATTCCAATTATATAATAAGCAAAGTCAAAGTCACTTAGTATTAATCCTTTCTTTTCAGAAGGAGCAGATAAACTGAAATGAGCCTAGTGCTGCACTAAATTTGCGAAGCTTCTTAACTGACCTCTCCACATTGCTCTGGGAAGCATTAACCACCCTTAAAGTTATAAATTACCCCAAAGCACAACATGGGGTTGCATATAAGTGAGGCCAGACAATCATCATCCATCCATAATGTCTGCCCATCTCTCAGGTGTCCTGCCACAACCCTGGCCACTAGTATAGTAAAAACCTCTTCAATCTTTTTGTATAATGGAGTAATGGCTAAATAGACAGTTTTTTCTAACTTATATAGTTGCCGCCTTTAAGAGAGAACTTCCTGGACCTCTGTCATCATCTCTTAGAGTCTTTTTGCTTGACAAGCATATGGAAAGCATGCCTACAGGAGTGCTGCCCTCTCACCAGTTTAGATGGTTGTAGTCTTCCAAAGCTCCTGCAAAAACTGGTATGAAACTTCTCTCCTAAAATGCCTTCAGAATCCAAAGCACAATTTTTAAAGGCATAGCATAATTTTTATTGAAATTTTTTGTAATGAATCTCTAGAAATATTGAATATTTCTTTTTTAAAACAGACAAAAGCTACTTGGAGCCAAGTCCACTGAATAAGGCAAAGGTACTCATAAATCTGGCAAGAAGTTCCTGTGAAGAAATTCTAAAAGTTGCCAATATTTTGTGAAACACAGGAATAGAAGGTTCACATAGTCCAGGAATCCTAAGAAAGGAAAACTGTCCCCTTAATGGAAAGGGACCCCTACAAATCCACTTAATTCTGTCTTAAAGGGAAAGCTCATGTCTTCCCTTACTCCTTGAATTTTCAGTGGTGTTAACTACAAATTAGGAGAAAGGAAGTAAGGGTTATTTAGTCCCCTCACTCAGAAATATAAAAAGAGCAGTCGTTCAAGATTTCTAGTCACTTCTTTATAATAGAATTTGCAAAATTCTGGAACATTCTTTACTTCTCCTCGTTTATTGTTTGTTTTATCCCTTGCCTGCTCTCCTAAAGCAGAAAGAATAGCAGTAGGAGAACAGGAGAGAAAAAGAGGGTTTGTGGGAAAAGGAAAATCTGAGGATAGACTGGGTGGTAGCAGCAACCAAAAGATGGGCCAACAGGTTTAGTCCCAGAACCTGGTACAAGGAAAGCAAGGAGGTGAGGGTAGAGGGGGAAGGAAGGAAGAAGGGAGGGACAGAGGGAGAGAGAGGAAGGCAATCAGTCAGTATTCATATTCCTCCGGCCTAGAGGTTGCACTAGATAGCTTATCCTTTGAAGACACTATCTCTTCATTCAGTTAAAACATTTTTTTTTTTAAATAAAGTCTATGTCTACTAATTCACATTGATCTTTTATCTATACCCAGCAGTATGCTCTGTAAATACTGGGCACTTGATAAATGTTTTTGTGTAACTTAAAATTCAACCCAGAAATGTATATTTACTGTCTCTAAAACTATGATCATTTATGCAGCTAATGTAGTATGTTCATTAGAAAACATTTTTCACAATTTGTTTTTTATTTTTAGCTCATATATTAGAAGATAGCATGAAACCTCATTGAAAGTTTTATCAAACTTATGTTCTTTTTTTAGTGCTGTAGCAAATCACTCAATAGATAAGTTGAGGAGTCTACTGAGCATTTGGTTATAACATATCCTAAACTTTAAACATATCAATGTATCCTCATAACTTCTGCTTTTTAGAGTTTCTAGATATTAAAAAGAACTGTGTATTAAAGATGCGGTGGGGAAAGGATGTGCATGTTCACCAGAGGTTGATGAACTAAAGTAACTGTTCCTGTACTGAAGTGCAATTAAGCTTATAGATGCTAAATTAGCTGCTTCACATATTTCTAACCTGCTATGGCAGGGCAAGTGGGCAAAGACACAAGCCTCTTCTGAAACGATTCTATTATACAGTGTCCGTTATTTCTCTTCGGTAATTTTGTTGTGAAACAAGTAGAAACTAACAGATGGCTACTGCCATCCAAACTTAAGAGCAAAAAAAATCATTACTATATTTTGAACTATTACATCTTGAAATAAATCTCCAGGGAAGATAGCTCAGTCACCTATATCAGTTTCATTATTATATACCTATATTATTTTACTAATTTGGGTATTTTATAATCTAATTCCCTTTCCAAGATTCTGAAAGATAAGAAAAACCTCAGCAAGCAATAAAAATATTAACTAACAATTTCCAGTGAACACTTTAAAACTTTCTTAATACTTTATTCTAAATGTCAGAACCAATGAAGATATACAAATTGTTTAAAAGTATTGCAATCATCGTCAATATTTTGTGAAAGTCCCCAAATCCCCAAAACATCAGAAACATGTTTTTGCTTGGTATCATTAGATTTTCAATCCAGAGAAAAACATGTAGCACTCAAATCTTAACTCCTAGGTTCTTTCCAGGAAAATCTGTTGAAATTATCAGAAAGATTTTAGATAGTCACTGTTTAAATTATCTGGGGTTTGGGAAGATCACTGAACTCTATTCGTTAAAACTGAAACTGTTCTAATTCTACTACATCCCACGGTTAAAATTTACCATATCACATTTACATCTGGATGTTTCATTTTTAACATTAGCTTATTTATCCTCTAAATAAATGCTATAATCCAGGTAAAGCATTAAGTCTGTACAATAATGAGAATACTATACTTCAGATTTCAGATATATTGTTCACAAATAGTTCTCTTTCTTGGTCTTTGAGGTGGATATTTATTATTTTAGAAGAAGCAACACAAACTCCTTTTCTAATTATAATAATTCTCAGTTGGTTTTAACAGTGATGGGATAGAGTAGCTCTTCTTTAACCATGGAAGCCTAAGGGAGGAAGTAGTATTTATTCTTGGGATCCAAGGCACAAGCATGGGAAGTAGGTTTGGGGCAATCAGATACCTGATATTCTTCCCCAAGACTTTGGATCGGAGTAGGATCTATAGACACAGAACAAGTTTAGAATTCAGTCACTGTGGTACTGACAACAGCAAGAAACCATCACATGTGGGCCCAGCCACAGAGGTCCACCAGCAGTGGACATGGCCCCAGTTGTAGCATCCTAACAAACTGTTCTAGAGGCATAAAGGGACCCAGGTTGTGATTTCCGCTGTCTGTGGCCACTGCTTGTTTTCTGAGCCAGGCTCTCTACCTTCTTCTTGAGTATGTGACCTATCTAACATTTTCTAATAAATTTCCTTTCAGCTTTGTTATCCAGTTAATTGACAGTCTTAAAAATGAATTTTAAAAATTATCTTTCTTTTCACACTGTTTTGAATGTTGGAGTAGTATCAAGGTGATCCTCAAACATCTTTGTGTGACCATTTGGGAATTATCAGCTCTACACCCACTGGACTTGGTAGCATAAGTTTTGAGCTGTGGATTTTCAATTTTAAGTATGCAAATATTCCTTCACTATTTTGTTTTCATTTTCTAAATTGTAGCATTTTCATATACTTTATATAAGAAACCTATGTGTTTGCTTTTTCTTTAATTTCTTCCAATCTTAATAAAAAAAATATTTAAGATTGCCCCCATTTCTCCTCTGGAACTTGTGTTTCCTAGATAATAATAAAGTTTTTACACACTATCATTAGTCTCTTGTTTGTTCCCTCAGTATTTTTTCATTACAATAAATTTCTGCTTATCTGATCTTAATCTTTACTTCATTAATATAATTGCCATTAAAATAGCATTTCCTAAATCATGTTCCATAGAATTTTTCATAAATAAATGTAGTAAACATGGGGTAACAACAAACAAGTTAAATAAGTTGTTCTCTGCAACCCTTCTCAGAGCCTCTAGAACACTAATGTGTTTTGTGAATCTCTAAGAAGAGGATACAACATAGAGCATTTCCTAAGATTTGCTCTTGAGACACTTTTTGTCCATAGCAGCTTCTAGTATGGTTTCTCACAGCATAGTTTAGAAAATAGCAACTGGGGAGACCTTTCTAGAATGCAAATAAGGTCTTATATTCTTCCTAATTAAAATTCTTCAATGATAGTCCACTATCTACCATGGTAGGAATTAGCAAACTATAGCCTGTGGGCCAAATCTGACCTACAGTCTATTTTCATACAGTCTCCAAACTAGAAATTATTTTTACATTTTATAATATTTAAAAAAAATACTATTTCATGACATGTAGAAATTATATAAAATACAAATTAGAGTGTCCATAAAGTTTTATTAGAATACAGCCATACTCGTTTACATATTGTTCATGGCTACTTTTAAGCTACAATGACAAATTTGTCCTTATAACAAAGACTGTATGTTTCACAAAGCCTACAATTTTACCACCTGGTTTATTTCGGAAAAGTGTGCTAATCCCTGTACTATGGGATAAAGCCTAAATCCCTTACTAAGCAAAAGGAGACCCTTTAACATCTAGCCCATGCCTACATATCCAGGCTAATCTCCACATTCTGCCACCTGTGTGTGAAACCCAGAAGACCTGCTTAAAGTTACACTATCTCCTGTTTCCAAGTGTTTACATATGGAGTTCCCTTTTTCCAAAGCCTCTTTCCACTCTTCCCCAAATCCTTAACAAATTTCTACCCGTCTTTTAAGTCTCGAAGAGTTCCAACTTCAGACTGTGTTGTTCTAAGTATGAGAATTGCCTTAACAATCATCACTCTCTCTCCTCTGCTTTCCACACACTCTTTGGTTACATAGCATATTGATTTAAGTGCTTGATTAATAATTTTTCCTCCCTGAATTGTGAGTTCCTTGAGCACAGAAATATCACATTCACCCGTGTATCCCCTGTGCATAACAAATAATAAATGTGGAAATCATTATGTGTCCAAGAAAAGGGGGAAAAGAGGAGAGAAAAAAAGGAGAAAGAAGGAAGTAAGGGAAAAGGAAAAGAGGGAGGAGCAAAGAATTCCTTTTGCTTCAGAGTACAGTTAATTTGCTAGTGCAAAAGTTTTACTTCTCTAGAATTTAATTCTGCTCTAAAAAGTAAGCTTATGCAAATGAACAAGACAAACAGAGACTCATAAACACAAACAACAGTTTAGTGGTTACCAGAGAGAAAGGGGAGAAGGTAGATAAGAATAAAGGGAGTCAAATATATGGTGATAGAAGAAAATTTAACTTTGGGTGGTGAGTACACAATGCAATCAACATACATTGGATGTATTATGGAATTGTATACTTGAAACCTATGTAATTTTATAAACTAATGTCGTCCTAGTAAATTTAATTTAAAAAATTAGAGATATTTAGCTTATTGTTAGGAAACACAAAGGGAGCAATTTTCAATGCTAAAGATGATTAATGGTTTTTATTATCAATATATTTGACATCTATTGACAAAACACATTTTACCATGCAACATGTATTCATGTCCATTTATATTTTTTCTCTTTGCATGTTATGACATCAATTTTATATTTTTCAAAAACGTATTTTGCCTCTAATCCATAAAAACTATAAAGAAGTCTTCTGGGTTAACATTTAATCCCTCACTTTTATTATTTAGATTATACATAATCTTAAAATTATTTTCGTAGAGCTTTTGACACAGAAATTAATTAAAATAGACTGTTAATCAGTTTAACGAATTTGCAAAATGTTAGTTTTCTTTTTAAAAGAGATATTGGTATTCAAAGTACAAAATCTGGAAGGCTTTTTTCCTGTAACAAGAAAAACATTTTATTTCATCTCAAAAAGAGATTCCTCAAAGCACTATATTTTGGCTTTCCTCAAAGAAACGACTTCACCAGATGTTTGAAAGTTCTTGTGTACACATTTGTGTCTTCAGAGATAAATTTATTGACTACATTTACTGGAAAACAGCCCTTCCACAAAGGAAATGTAAATTCCATGCTGAAAATTTTATCATACATTTTTTTCCTCTAAGGAATTTTAGTACCAAATTCATTAAATTATTGGTTAAAGTGGCCAACCTTTAAAATAAAGTTTTCGAATACCCCTTACCTAAAAGATCATTTTGTTACAGCAGAAATATAAACCTTAGGTGAAGAACAGCATTGCCCCCAAATTGTACATATTGGAAGAAACAAGATACATAGGAAGAAACTTCTCAGCATTTGTGCATGATTATGCATGGCCTGCCTACTTGCTATGCATTGCTCCATAAAGGCATCTTAAGACTCAAAGGTTCTTATAGCCCATTGGTAGCCTCTTTGTAGCATATTTTCAGACCTTGGAAATAAGCAGGAATACTTACATGCAAGTCAAAGCATAACATGGTAATAATAAAACATCTTTAATAGAAAAACACCAGATATTTATGCATCTGGCATTTTCTCAAAATGTTTTCCTGAAAGCTCAAATACAGTATTTTTCAGTTTAAAAAAATCAGACACTTGGAAACCCCAAGTTTATCTATAAACTGAAATGTCAATTTACTAATAATGAAAGATACTAAAATGTCAAAATATTTCTTTTCACATATGAATTAAACTGTCCCTGAACTAGGAAGTAAGACTCCCAGAAGTTTGTATAGAGAGGAACAAAAAAGGAAGCAAAGCTCAAAAGTCCATCACTTACTTCTTCTGAGGATTTTGTATAAGAAAACACAGTAAACTAGCTTGCTCTTAACTCAAATAACAAGCATACTACTTAGCCTTTCTTATATAATAGAGGCTTCTCAGTACAAGGTTATGGTAATAAAATTTTGTAAGACAGAAATTTCAAAGAAAGTAGTGTGGCACAGACCAGTTCCTAGAGGATGCTCAATAAAGTTGAGGGGGGGGGTGGGTGCGAGGGGGTGAGTATGTCCTCTCTCCAGATTGGACATTAGTCCACACTCAAGTTGAATCTTTAAGTCATTCTTGTCACACATCCTGAGTTCTCAGATATGATGAAGCACACTTATGTCGTTATAACCATCCCTGTTTTTGATTCATTGTTCAACAGATATATTTGAATCCCTTCAATAAAGAGTAGGCTGACATCTGTCTTGGATACCTTTCCTCTGTGTTTGGTGCCTTTTTAGCTCTTAATACACTATATCGAAGTGGACTCAGGAAGATGGCAGACTAGGTAAAAGCAGGGCTCGCCTCCTCCCAGGTCTGAATTGAAATTACAACCAAATTATAAAAAAATCAATGTAGAGAATCACCTGAAATCCAACTGATGGTAACACCTACATCTGATAATATAAAGGAGCCACATCGAAGCTGGTAGGAGAGGCAAACTCAGGAATCAGGCTGGACCCGTACCCGCAGGTGGTGAAGTATCAATGGGAGGGAGAGCAAGGCTGCAGAGGCTCCCCTGAAGGAGAGTGGGGTCCTGGCCTCATTTGGGGGCTCCTCGGCCCAGGGTCGCAGCCCAAGGAAGAGAAGATTCCAATAATTCTTACTGAAAACCAGAGGGGATTCTGGCCGTTGGGGTGAGCCAGAAGGAAATTGAAATCCTAGATGCCCCTTGAAGGACCCACACACAGGCTTTCTGACCTGTGGACACTCACCCAGACACTGACAGTGGTCAGATGCTTGCATGGGATTCATACTGAGAAAGTCTGCATTACCTGGCACCAAAACAAGGCCTGGAAGGGCAGCCACCATTGTGCCTTAGTCCAGCCCCACTTTCGGGCAATCTACAGACCACACCAGCTTGACTGTGCAAACCACTCATATAGGGCCATTAGGAAGCACTGGCCTGAGGGGACTAGCCTGCCCATCCAACCTGTAGTTTGCCTGGGGCATTTGTTGCTGGACGGCTGCCAAGCCCTGCACTGATTCAGGGTCAAGCATTCACAGCTAGTGGCCAGCGCTGTAAGTGCACATTTCTGAGGTAGTTTCAGGCAGATCACTGCTGCCAACACAAACTTGGCCAGATATCAGGGTCTGTAGGCCAATTCAGACAGCAGCTTGTCTTGCTTTGAACTGGGACTTCAGTGGGAGCCTGCGAACTATTGCCAAAATTGCAGCAAAACTGAGTCTGTATTGATCTGACTGCCATTGTCTCAATGGAACCCTGCCCTGCCCTACCCACAAATTGCCCCAGGTGGCCCATTGACAGTGAACCTCCACAGCCTTGCCCCTCCCCGCCGGGACTCCCAATTCACACAGGCAACAAACTTTGGCTAGCACAGAGTGGGCACATCATGGAAATCAGTTACAGGCAGATCTATACTGCCTGCAAGAGTTGCAATATTGCATCTGGGGAGAGCAGAGGTCTGTGGGACCAGAAAGCAGCTGGTCTCACTGTGATCTGTGACTACAGAAGGAAAGCCCAGGCACAAAAGTTGCAGCAAAACTGAGGCTGTATTGGCCTGACGACCCTTATCTCCATGAGATTCTGCTTCACCCAAGCCACAAAGTACCTGCAGCCCATTGACAGGAAGCCTCCTCTGCCTTGCTTGGCCCTGGGGTTGTTCATTCTGAGCAGGCAACAGACCTTGGCTAGCATATTGAGCTCATTTTAAGGAAAACAGTTGTTGGCAGACCACTGCTGCCTGTAAGCTGCAATCTCTCTTGAGGGGATTGCAGGGGAGACTGCCTCAGACAGCAGTTTGTCTCCATGTGATCTGTGACTACTGCAAGAACTTGCAGACAGAAAGTGCAGAAAACTGAGGCTCATGGTCTGACAGCCCTTGACTCCTTGAGCTCCTGCCCCATCCAATACACAAAGTGCCCTATGCACATTGATAGGCAGCTGCCTCTGCTCTGGTGTGGTGCATTCAGGCCCAAAGTGGGAAGCAACTGACCTTGCTATGGTTGGAAACTTGTACAGGGAGCCACAGAGATAGTGCTGGCATGTAAACTGATACTGCATTGGCAGAGGGAAACTTAGTCAAAAGACCCAGGAGACTCCCAGGATCCCTGCACCACCCAACATGCATATCACCCAGAAGCTCTTTCAGTTTCAGAAATTTACAGGCAAATGACAGACAGTATCAGGCCTTGAGGAGCACTAGTCCCTTTGCTAAACTGCCCTAGGTCAGGGACAGGGGTAACCGAACTGCTGCCTACAACGTTGTCTCTTCCAGCAAAGGCAACAATCATCTGCAGATCTCTTTGTAGTGCCCACCAGGTAGCCTTGAGCAATCAAAAGCAGTAGCTGACCTTGGCCTACTCGGGAACCCCTCCCAAGGAGCCATAAAAATAACACAACCAGAAGATGGCACCAGCCCACAACAAAGCAACTCCTGACTAGCCCCATTAGTGGCACACACAAAGGGTGGTTACAACAACTCTCACCCGGTAGGTACAGCCAGTTCCCACAATCAGTTAGCCTGAACGATAATCTCATCTACTGATGTACTAACAACAATACAGGCTTGGCAACAACAGAAGATCTTACACAACCCGCACAAAGATCATGGTCCAGGGCCCTTGGCATAGGGGATCAGGGAGAGTGCACCAGTGAGCCATCTGGCCAAGGCTGAGAGATGAAAGAAATATTCCGACACATAGAAATGAACACAGAGGCTAATAAAATGAGAAAACAAAGAAACATGCTACAAATGAAGCAGGAGAAAACTCCAGATAATAAACTAAATGAAATGGCGGCAAATAACCTACCAGAGACAGAGTTCAAAATAATTGTTATAAGGATGCTCAACGAACTTAGGGAGAGAATGAATGAGCACAATGAGAACTTCAACAGAGATAGTAAGCATAAAAAAGGACATAGAAATCATAAAAAAGAACCAGACAGAAATGAAGAATACAGTAAATGAAATGAAGAGTACACTAGGATTCAACAGTAGATTTGACGAAGCAGATCGAATCAATGAACTGGAAGACAAGGTAGCAGAATACATACAATCAGAACAACAAAAAGAAAAAAGAATTGTAAAAAATTAGGATAGTTTAAGAGACCTCTGGGACAACATGAAGCATAACAATATCCCAATCATAGGCGTACCTGAAGGAGAAGAGAGAAAGCAAGGGATTGAGAATCTATTTGAAGAAATAAGGACAGAAAACTTCCCTAACCTGGCAAAGGATTTAGACATATAAGTTTTGGAAGCATAAAGAGTCTCAAACAAGAGGAATTCAAACAGACCCAAGACACATCTTAATTAAAATGCCAAAGGTCAAAGACAAAGAGAATCTTAAAAGCAGCAAGAGAAATGAAGCTAATTACTTACAAGGGTACCCCCATAAGAATGTATGCTGATTTGTCAATGGAAACTGCAGGCCAGAAGCGACTGGCAAGAACTATTCAAAGTTATGAAAGACAAGAATCTACAACCACAAATACTCTATCCAGCAAGGCTTTCAATTAAAATGGAAAATGAGATAAAGAGTTTCCCAAACAGGAAAAAGTTTAAGGAATTCATCACCAACAAGCCAATATTATAAGAAATGTTAAAGGGTCTTCTGTAAAAAGAGAAGGGGTAAAAAAGAAAATAGAAAAAACAAATACGAATAATAAATTGATAGTTACTATGTACTTATCGGTAATCATTTTAAATGTAAATTGATTAAATGCTCCAATCAAAAGATGTAGGGTAGCTGAATAGATAAGAAAACAAGACCCATGCATATGCTGTCTACAAGAGACCCACTCAGATCAAATGACAGACTGAAAATAAAGGGATGGAAAAAGATATTTCACGCAAATGGAAATGAAAAAAAAAGCCATGGTAGCAAAACTTATATGAATAAAATAGACTTTAAAACAAAGGCTATAAAAAGAGACATAATGATAAAGGGATTGATAAATCAAGAGGACATAACCCTAGTAAACATATATGCATCCAACATAGTTGCACCAGTTATTGACTGACATAAAAGGAGAGATCAACAATAATACACTCATAGTAGACTTTAACACCCCATTGACACCAATGGACAAATCTTCCAGATAAAGGATCAACAAAGAAACAACGGGCCTAAAAGACACACTAGACCAGAGGGATTTAACAGATATTTTCAGAGCATTTTACCCCAAAGCAGAAAAATATACTTTCTTCTCAAGTGTACATGGAATACTTTCCAGGATAGACCACATGTTAGGACACAAAACAAGTCTCAATAAATTTAAGAAGAATGAAATCATTCCAAAAAATCAAGGAGAGTGAAGGCTCCCTAACTCCTTTTATGAGGCCACCATCACCTTGATTCCAAAACCAGACAAAGACATTACAAAAAAAGAAAACTATAGGCCAATATCTCTTATGAACATTGATGCAGAAATCCTCAACAAAATATTAGCAAATCGAATTCAGCAATACATTAAAAATATCATATACTATGATCAAGTTGGATATATTCCTGGGATGCAAGGTTGGTATAATATTCACAAATCAATTAATGTGATACACCACATTAACAAATTGAAAAGTAAAAACCATATGATCATATCAATAGATGCAGAAAAAGCATTCGACAAAATCCAGCATCCATTTAGCATAAAAACTCTCAGCAAAGTGGAAATAGAGGGAACATACCTCAACGTAATAAAGTCCATATATAACAAACCTGCAGGTAACATCATACTCAGTGAAGAAAGGCTAAAAGCATTTTTCTTAAGATCAGGAACAAGACAAGCTTGCCCACTTTCACACTCCTCTTCAATATTGTTTTGGAAGTCTTAGCCACATCAATAAGACAAGAAAGAGAAATAAAAGGCATGTGAATTGGAAAGGAAGAAGTAAAACTCTTGTTATTTGCAAATGACATGATACTATATAGTGAGAACCCTAAAGATTCCACCAAAAAACTGTTAGAACTAATAAATGAATTCATTAAAGTAGCAGGTTACAAAATAAATATTCAGAAGTCAGTGGCATTTTTATACACCAACAATGAACTTTCAGAAAGAGAAATTAAGAAAACAATCTCATATACAATTGTACCAAAAACTATAAAATACCTGGTAATCAAATTAACCAAGGAGATAAAAGATCTGTTCTCAGACAATTATGTCATTGAAAAAAGAAATTGAAGAAGATATAAATAAATGGAAGCATATACCATGCTCATGTATAGGAACAATCAACATCATTAAAATGGCCATACTACCTAAAGCAATCTATAGATTACATGCAGTCCCTATCAAAATACCAATGGCATTTTTCAGAAAGCTACAACAAATAATTCTAAAATTTATATGGAACCATAAAAGACCCTGAATAGCCATGGCAATCTTGAGAAAGAAGAAGAAAGTTGGAGGTATCACACTACCTGATATCAAACTATACTACTAGGCTACAGTAATCAAAACAGCATGGTACTGGCATTACAACAGATACATTGATCAATGACAAAGAAGGCAAGAATATACAATGGGGTAAAGACAGTCTCTTCAATAAACGGGGCTGGGGAAAAATGGACAGATACGTGAAAAAAAAAAAAAAAAAGAAACTGGATCACCTTCTTACGCCATATACAAGAATAGACTCAAAATGGATTAAAGACTTAAATATGAGACCCAAAACCATAAAACTTTTAGAAGAAAACATAGGCAGTAAACTATGATATTACCAACAGGAATTTCTTTTCGGATATATCTCCCTGGGCAAGGGAAACAAAAGAAAAAATAAACAAATGGGACTACATCAAACTAAAAAGTTTTTGTACAACAAAGGAAACCATCAACAAAACAAAAAGACAACCGACTGGGAGAGGATATTCGCTAATGATATATCTGATAGGGGGTTAATATCCAAAATATATAAAGAACTTATACAACTGAACAACAAAAAAACAAACAATCCAATTAAAAAATGGGCAGAAGACCTGAACATATTTCTTCAAAGAGGAAATACAAATGGCTAATAGACATATAAAAAGATGCTCAATGTCGCTAATCATCAGAGAAATGCAAATTAAAACCACAATGAAATATCACCTCACACCTGTCAAAATGGCTATCATCAATAAATCAAAGAACGAGTGTTGGCAAGGTTGCGGAGAAAAGGGAATTCTCATACTCTGTTGGTAGGATTGCAAATTGGTACAACCACTATAGAAAACAGTCAGGAGGTTTCTCAAAAAATTAAAAATGGATATACCTTTTGACCTAGCAATTGCACTTCTGGGTGTTTATCCAAAGAAAACCAAAACAATAACTCGTAAAGATCTATGCACACCAATATTCATGGCAGTACAATTTACAATAGCCAAGATATGGAAGCAACCTAAATACCCATCAACAGACAATTAGATAAAGAAGTTATGGTTCATATATGCAATAGAATATTACTCAGCCATGAAAAAAAAAATGAAATCCTACCATTTGCAATGCCAAGGATGGACCTAGAGGTTATAGTGCTGAGTGAAATAAGTCAGACAGAGAAAGATAAATTCATATGATTTCACTTATATGTGTAATCTAAGGAACAAAAAGAACTAATCAAAAACTGACTCACAAATATAGAAAACAATTTAGCAACAGAGGGGATGGGAGGTTGAGAGGCTGGGAGAATGGAGTGAAGGGTTAAAGTAGTACAAATTAGTAGTTGATAGATGGTCACAGGGATGGGGAGCATAGCATAAGGAATGCAGTTAGCATTACTATATTGGCTAGTTGGAAAACCAGAGGAGAGAAGGAGCAATTAGGGGGATCATTTTATAAACTATATAAATGTCTAACAAATGTATTGTATACTTGACACTAATTTTAAAAAGTTAAAAAAACAAACAAACAGTATGCTGAGTCATTTCTAAAGCGCACAAGTTGTATTCCTTATAGCAGGCACTTATCCAGAACTTAAAAGGACTATAAATAAGGTATATTAATATTTTACACCCAGGTACAAAAATACTAGTTCTAGTAAATTTCCAGAAAACAGTGACTTTTCTTCCAGCTGTCCTCCAGTTAGGCTGACAAGATAGAGCACATGGTCCATCCCACTGTTTGAAAGTACTTCTTCATTAGTGGTGATGGCATGGGCAATGGAGTATGTACAGTTAGATGCCAGTACAATAATTAAAAACAATGAATCATCACTGGAACTTTGCAAAGAAGCATATTTTGCAATTTAATCTATTTTGTTGAAGAGGAAAGAACATCAAGATAAAGTTGTTCTGCTTTAGAATATATGCAAAATAAATTTAATATAAAATCACAAAACAGAAAATACATTACAAAGTTTTCCATATAACAAAATTACTATATATTCACATACTAATAGCTCATTTATTTTGTTAAAAAATACTTATTGGGTACTGTTCTATGCAGGCATTGTTCAATGTATACAATTACACTGTAATTCCTTCAAGGAGCCATACTCTAGAAAAACTTAAGGCGCCACCACAGAGCTATGGATAAAAAATCATTGATGTTAGCAATTAAATGAGAGTATCAGAATAAAATGGAAGAACATAAATAATACCGTGCAAATTTGAGAAGTCTTAAGACTTAAGAATTGAATTCCCGGGGCAAAGAAATCAGGAGGGGAGGGAAAGGTTGATTCTTTCCCTTTAGTAGTCTTATATCACTTTCTCAAATTTGTTTTGTCTGTAAAGAGAGCCTAGATAAATTTAATTCATCCACATTGCCCTTACACAGGCAATATGATTTTTAGCAGTATATTCAAATATAATAACAAATTCACCTACAAGGAAAACCTTTAGTTTGTCATAAAGAGATTTTACTTTTACCTGAGAAACATTCAAGTAAAATGAACTCATTGAGAATTTGCAGCTACCAAGAGGATAGTTTGATTCATTTAAGCTTAAATTCATACCTTGTTCACTTTTGCTCTAATTTTTTAAAAAGAAGTCTTTTCTATTTATTAGGTCTATTTCTACCAACAAAATATATTTTCCAAAATTCAGAATATGGTCAGCAAACAGATAATTATCCATCAAGGCCTAACGATGTACAAAAATGCTATGTCCAGACTACAGACTTAACCACATAAGAAATTTAAATTTAAAGCAGCTTTTTCCAACATCAAGTTATCTTAACGAGAATTCACTCTATCTTTCCAGGAATTGTAAAGATTCTTCTAATTGAACTCTCTATGCCCAGCAAACCAACTTGGTCATTAAACTATTTATTTATGGCATGTTTATAATATAGAATTTTGACTTAGACTTCTAAATGCTAGAATTTGTATGTTTGATTGCTTCTTTAAAATATGGTATAGCTCCATAGATACTTCTAAAGGTATTTAGGCACTCCTCAACAGCAAGGATAGAGTTATGCTAATGAAATACCTATGACTATACTTCACAGACAATATTATTCCATTTCTAGCTAGATGCCTTTGCCACAATGAGAATAGTGCTGAGCAAAGCATTTGGGCTGCGGGGCGGGGGGTGGAGATCGTTTAGCTTATTTATTGATGCTGAAAGGAAATTTTCTCTGGGGGCGGGGGTGGGAGGGTATCATCTTCAAATTCACCAGATCCAAATGTTAAGTTTCAAACATTTGGACTTTGAACTCTCCCTCTCTCTCCTTCCATCTCCCTTCCTCTCCCTTCCTCTCCAGCACCGCCTTGTACCTAAGAGTAAATCGATCAGTGGAAAGAGCATCTGTGCAACAGAACAGCACTGTATGCAGTGATTCAACCCTACAAGAGATCCCTGCTGGAGAAGATGCTGGAGTTGCTGGAATCCATGGAGGCCCAATTAACGCCATTCCTTTCCCCCAAGTTCTGAACCTACTGAAAAATAAGACAAATGTAAGAGGGAAATGGGAATCCAGATACCATCCTTGTCACTAGTAAGGCCAAGTCAGAAGATATAGTTTAGTGTAAGAACGGACAAGGCCTGAAAACTCCCTGCCTGCTATATGCAGCCCTAGGGACTGACCACCAACAGGAAAGTTTGAGACTGTAGAGCAAAGTACGTGCACAAATCACCATTTCCTCGCATCCAGAGTAGAGAGAGAAGGGGGAAAACAAAATCCCAATTTCTTTCATTTAGGACTATTGATAGGTCAGCTCCTGATAATTAATGAATTTAGATCAATGCTGTTTTCTACCAGCTAGATTATTCAATCAAACCCAACTAGAAAGAATAAGGGGTAGAGTAAAAGACCAGGCATGTTTAGGGAAAATTCCTCCTCAGAGAAACCAGAATAGCGAAATAGCACCTCATGTCACAATTCGCAAGAATCCATTTACAGTAGATTTCTGTCCCGCAGGGCGGATCACTTGATTCTACAGTACTACATGGGCTTTACTAGGGAAGCTTAGAAGACAGAGGCCAGAAAAGAGAAAACCCCAGTTTCTCATTCTACCATCATCCCACAGACAAGTGGACAAGGACTAGGGTGCTCTCCTGCATATGCAGCATGGACATTCCAAAGTTAGGACGCCCACCCCACTATGATTTCTCTCCTTAGAGGGCTAACACTAGAACAATGTTTTGAAGTGCCAGCTATTTATAGGAGTTGCCCGAGGCAAGCTAGCTTTCCACCACCTGGAGACCATGTCTTCAGGTACAGCCCTTACTGACAATGGAAATAAAACCATCAGTCTCATGGAATATTAAATTTGGGTGTAGCCCCTCCTGTTGGGTGATGGAGAAACCCGACTTATTGTCCAAACCATCCCAAGAGAGTTCACAGTGTCATTGTTTAAGAATTCCACTTGCCATTTCACCATTTCCCTTATTAAGGAGTATATAAAAGAGAAAGTTATTAAGTTTTTCTGCTATTATAATTTCCAGATATTCTGAAATAAAGGTGAGCTCATGTGGATGTTTAAAACATACTTGATGCAATATCATTTAATAGAAATACTCCTTTAATGACAACTACACAAAGGAAAGATACTTTATCAATAGAAATTGGTTTCTGGGTTTTTTATAAGAAATTGTTCTACATACATAAAGAAACTTAAAAGTAATGAATTGGTAGATTCAACGCAGCTATAACTGAATCAGTCGACAACTTTCTGGGAGAAAACGAAATGGTGTAAAAGCACTCAAAGGGGAAAAAAGCAGGCTTGTTACGGGGAGATTTTGACCTTTTCTTGATAATCTAGGCCTTCAATGGAAAGATAAAAAGTCGGCACCTCTTAAAATAAAGTTCTAATATGTGGCCTAATAGAGATGTGTTTCAAAGACAATACATATAATACTAGAAATTTTCCATTAGTGAATGGTGGGCACTCATTGACTAACAAGGAATTTTCATTATTACTGCTCAGTGGAAATACATTCTAGTAGTATAATGCCCTCTTCAATTAATTAATTCTGCAATCATTTATCACAGTGTAACAGCTGCCAAAGCAAGGTAATGGTTTAGTAAAATCTAGTGCTCATTCACTTTCACACTACAGTGAGCTGCTTACACTCTGTTATATAATCGTAGTTATGCCATTCATACATCCTTTCAATTACATCCATTCAATTATATAAACCAGAAAACCACAGTGCAGAGTGGCCCAGAAATGCCAATTCCACAGAGAGAAATTGAAAGCAACTTTTGATGTCATCTACTACCCCTTATTTTGTTTTTATTTTACCATTTTCTTCTTTCTCTTGTCCATCTCAATTTCATTGCCACATTTTCCTCCACTTTGTTTTCTCCGCCCTCTCACCTGTTCATTATATTTGTCAAGGATTCTAGAAGCACTATTTCTGTAAAATGGTGACTTAATTAAAAAAAGCTGATAGTGTCAGGAAAGAAGGCCCATCTACAAGACATGTGGAATCTTCTTCAGAAAAGAGGATGTGGAAAAGAAGCCTCAGAGAGGTAGAAGAAGAGACTGAGTGCGTGGGTCAGATCTTCTACCAGCAGAGCTGAAAAAAGTGGGGAAAACCAGGAAAAATGATCAGGCCAGAAATGCATAAAACGGCCCCCACCCTACTGCATATCAAGCAAATCTTGCGTAAACAATTTTTAGCAGTCTTTCTTTGCTCCAAACAAGCAAACAAAAACCTATAGCCCAAATGTACTCTGTGTACCAAATGTACCTTTGCTTTGGAAAGGGGGCAGTGCCTTGAAGGGAACAGTGGCAAACTGTACAGGCATACATCATTTTATTACAGTTGGCCTTATTCTGCTTCACAGATGTTGTTTTCTTTTTCCAAATTAAAGGCAAGGCCCTACACCAGCAAAAAGATCCCAACTCATTTTATTGCTATACTTGTCTTTATTACGGAGGTCTAGAACCGAACCCACAAATATTTCCAAAGTATATCTGTATAGGATTTTGGGAAGTTTGGGGGATGTAGACAAAAAATCCCAAAACATGACTGATACTTTATTATGTCCGTGAAAAATAGGGGCTTATCATTGGAATTAATGATGAGTGTTGTGATAATTCTTAAAGAATTGTGAATAAAATTTATATCTCTCATTGCAAAGATAGTAATCAGTACTAAAGAAGTTAAGCAAGTCTTTGTGTCATAAGAATTATATAGTCAATCATCTCTGTCCTGAAGTTTAACTCAATAAAGGCTACTAAAAATCTCATGTGGTTTCTAATCATAAATGTATCAGTCAGGACAAAGGATAAGTAAAAGCAATCTATAAAATGCTGATAGTAGCATTTTGTTACACAAATGCTGGCAGATTAACTGAACAATCTTAATTCAGTAGAGTCCAAACATGGGGGTTTTGTCTTCAATAATTACCCTTTTGAATCTCCCTTTCCCATCTCTTAAAAAAAATCTGAGTCAGAGTCTATAATCCTGCCTGATCGTGCCCAAATTTAAGACTTCAATTTCATACCCAATAAGCACTACCCTCCCCTCACTTGGGCCCCTTGTACTTCTTCCGACCTCCTTTTTCTGGTTCTGGCTTTTTCTTTGCTGAAGTACATAGAGCTAGACAAAAGAGCCAAAAAAACATGTTACCTACCATGTGCAGTTGTGGTCTTCTCTCAGCCAAAAACATTCTCTCTACGGTGAGTGTTGAAACACCTGTTTTACTGAGGAGAACACAGGTGAATTCTATTAGGTGTCTCTTTGAGGAAACCTCTGCACTGCATAACATTCTGATGTGGAACATCTGCTCTAGCTCAGGGCTTCCAATCCTACCTCAAAAGCCATCACCAGCAATTAAGCACAGGTGATTCCTTTGTAGGAGGTAGTCCTGCGTTAAATTCTACCTCCTTGTGCCCTAACAATGGATGCACACGCTCCTCACCTACTGCTCCCTCTCTGCCTTGCAGTCATTCTCAATTTGCCCCACCATTGCTTACATAATTGTGGAACAGATCTGCAGGGCTGCCGTGGAAACAGCCATCTAAGCCAGGATCGAGATACCAATGTCATCCTCTTTCAGGCACCCCAAATTCCTGTGAGGTAGTCTCTCCAACCACAGGTCTTGTGGTTTGTGAAGAGATGGCCATGAGAAAGGAAAAGCCACAGCATTCCTTTACTCAAGAACTAAAAAGAAACACAATAAATATCCTCAAAGCCGGTAACTTTTTTGCTGATATCCACTTGGGGGTGATGGTTGAAGTAGCAGGGTGAATTCAGCTGTCTCTCTTCATGTAATTTTTTTATTGAGGTATAATTGACATATATTAGTTTCAGATGTACAACATAATAATTTGGTATTTACATGTATTCCTAAATGATCACCACAATAAATTTAGTTAACATCCATCACTATACATCATTAAAAATTTTTTATGATGAGAACTTTTAAGATCTACTGCCTTATCAACTTTCAAATATGCAATACAGTATCCTTAACTGTAGTTATCATGCTGTAAATTGCATCCTCATGACATTTATTATATTACTGGAAGTTTGTACTTTTTGACTCCTTTACCTTAGTTTGTGTGATTTCAAGTAATGTGTTTTGTTTTGTTTTAAATTTTTTTTTTTTAGCTTATGCTATCTCTTAATAGGATAAAAGGAGAGAGCTCAGAGCTTATCTATGGTTTTCAGTTTGGGAATTTTAGCAAAAATTCCAAAACAGGGAGAGTCTCATTTACCATTGTATTACACACTGATGACCAAAATTTGAGGACGAGAATTTTTTTCAGGCTGCGCTCATCCCAGAATTACTATTTTTCTTTATAAAACCGGAGTATTTATAAAATAGTTTCATCGCCGCATTGAAAAGGGCATTTCTAGATGCCATTGACAGGAGTCACTTCGGTGAAGAGACACAGTTTCATCTTTTCCATTTTGTTCAAGTCTTTGTAAAAGCAAATTGAAATGATTATGTGACTATAGAATCAGCCTTCTCTTTGGAAGGAAAATTAGGAAATCAAAAAAAAATGAATTCTTTTTTGAGAACTCTTTGCAATTGCTTTTCCCTTTAGTCATTTTATTTTGTGTTCACTGAAATTATCTCAAACCTTTACTCCATCTCCTACATTCAATTTTAAGTTTTTCCTATTCCTTGCTGCTTCTGAGTTATTTATTAGATCTGAAACAGTATTGTTTTGGCTCCCAATCTGTATTCTTATTTCAGCAATCCCTCTTTTCACCCCATTCTGCTCTTTAATCATCTTATCTTTGAGCTTTGGTTTTAATGTTTTCAGTAAGTTTCTCCATAGAGTGAATCCACAGAACTGTGCTTTTTGGGTAATGTTTTCTTTTAGACTAGATTCTTTCAGTGATTTGTATATTAGTTTTCTTCTCTCATTTCCCCTTGATCTGTATACATAGGTTTTTGGATGTTTATTTTTTCATTGTTTGCCATAGTTACAATCTTTTTGTTTGTTTTATTTTGATGGTGCTTAATGTGGAAAGCTCTGTCCAAACCATGTTTGCTCTGACATTGTGTGTGGGAACTGTCCTGATTTCCCTTCTACCACATCTGGAACAGTGTGTCTTGTAGGTTCTATCCACTTCCCTACAGCCTAAAATCATGGGACTGAAGAAGGGGTTGTCTTGCCCATGATCAAGTGAAATCCTTGCTAGGAGACCCCAGGTTCTGATCACTCTTATATCCAGTACCAGGGCTCACTCCAACCACCCATAAGTTTCCCACTCCCAGGCTTGGGCTGCTTACCCCAAGCACAGCTCTCTAAACTAGGAAGGGCTAGGCTATCCCCACCTCTGTTGAGGTGCTATTATACTATGGAGAGCTTCTACTGTTAAAAATTTTTCCTCCACTTTCCCTGGGCAGATCTTGGGTGTAACTATTCGTGATATGCCATCCCTAAGACAAGACTTCTCTCCCAGTGCCCAAATTCTGTCCCTTCTTCTCTGCTCACAATTGCAGAATCTTGACATGCATTATAATTCATTCTTACCCCAGATTCTAGGACCAGTTCTACCAGGAGAGTGGAAAAAGAAAAAAAGTTTCAAAAACACATTACAAAAGTGTGCCAGGTACTTTGTATATTAGCTAATTTCATTTTCACCTTACTCCTTTTTGTATTAAGAAAGTAAGAAATTTAAGAAAGTTTAATAACTCACCAGAATGAGAGCGAGGGAGAAGTAGAATTTCATTCTAGGTATGACCAATCTCAAAGCCATGCTCTCTCTGCTACACCCAATGTTGTGCTGGTAAATATTTAATAACCAGTTGGGGAGAAGAGAGATATGATTTGTAATATTTGCAATTTCATGGTGTAAATACTCCCATCATGATCAATTGTAAGCTAACTGTAGTACAGACAAGTATGGCTGTAACAATATATTAACATATATTTTTAGCAACAAAATAATGTTGACAATGAGCTAGTTCATATTGCATATTAGCCAGACAGATTTTCAATGTGGAATGTAAACCAAAATACTAAGAATAATCAGTTTGAGATAGTAAAACTTATACCATGCATTTTTTAAAAATATTAATCAAACAAACAAAACAGAAACAAACTCAGATACAGAGAATAAATTGATAGTCACCAGATAGGATGGAGGTTAAGGGATGGTTGGGAAAGGTGAAAAGGATTAAGAAGTACAAATTGGTAGTTTAAAAAGTCATGGGGATGTAAAGTACAGCATAGGGAATATAGTCAATCATATTGTAATAACTAAGTATGGTATCAGATGGGTACTAGACTTATTGGGGTGATCACTTCTTAAGGTATATAAATGTCTAATCACTATGTTGTATACCTGAAACTAATATAATATTGTATGTCAACTGTAATTTAAAAATAAATTTTAAAAAAGAAAAACAAAGCATGCTAATAAATAAGTAGCATTAAATGACGGGAAAATATTAATCATAAAAGATTTTTTATCAAGATTGTTCACATTGACTCAGGATCTTTAAGCTGAGTAAGTGCTTTTTAGATTACCAGACTAAAGTGATGTGACAAATATTCAGCTAGGAGAGAAATCCCCATTAGGAGTATTTCTTAAGAAAAAATGCTTAACCTAATTTTCCCATTTCATGCACCAGAATCTCGATTATAATATTCCAGCAGGGTCTATCCCCAAACCATTCATAAATAAATAACAATGCTTAGAGAGTTCCTTTACCAAGGGACTTTATGAAAATGACATGCTTATTTGCAAATAATCAAATACAATCTCTAAAAAGAAAGTATATTCATAGTACAACGGCTTTAACTGAGTTTTAAAAAAAAAAACATACAGAAGCTAATGGACACTCTACAACAGAGTTCTGATATAAAGTTCCAAATGCACTAAGGAATTGTTAAGAATCTTAGCCATCGAGATCCGAACAGCATCCATCCAGGAAGCCCTAGACATTTCCCCTCAATTGCACACTGTCGTGATACCTACCCTATAATGGTGACACCATTAAACATCCCCTGATGGCATCAGCTCATGGATATTACTCTGTAATCACTTCACAATCATTTTCCCATATGCTCCATAAAGTTGTCGGCACACAGACTCAGATTCCATCAATCACCTGCTCCTGGCTCAGGAAGTCAATGGCAGGGGATGAAAACTCCCCCATCTTTAATAATATTTATTACCATAAAATTTCAGCTCAGCCACAAAGTATAATTTCCCATGGAGGTCCCTTATGAGATTTGACCTATGACTTGGTTACTTAGCTATGAATTATTAATTTCACTAATAATTCATAGCACAGTTTCACTAATTTTGTCTAATTCTTTGATGCTATCACTGCTATGCTGTTGCTCCTTCTTCTCTTCCTTTTGGTCTTTTTTTTTTTTTTTTTTTTTTGGCATTATTTGCCCTTACTATAACAAGTAAGGAGGAGAAAATACATGTGATGAAACTCAAGCAAATGCATTCCTCAAAATACAAGGCAAACATTTCTGCTGAGGAGAAAATTAAAACCATTGGCAGACATAAGATTCGTGATTGAATTAATAATCTGAATGTTCTAAGCAATCCTTCACTGTAAACCTAAGTAAAAAGGACTATGAATATTATATTTTCATGTAAAACAAATTTTCAAAGCATAAGCAAAAAAAAAAAGCATTTTTATAAAGCTGTTGCCACAAACAAATTCAATGTTGTGCACAGTGATTCTAATTCACTTAAAAGTGTTTATCACGGCAATAAGTATAATGATCTCATTTGACTATATTATAAATTTGACGTATAATTTTTGAATAGCCAGACTTTCAGATTCCTATATTTTCAGAGGCATTACTACAAAAGAAGTAAAGTTGTGATAAGAACGACCAATCTAGTTTTTGTTTTCTCTTAAAAAAATAAAAAGTCTTGAGACAACAGAAACTAAGAGAAATTACCATCGAACATACCTCATTCCTCTCACAGCTACTTAAAATGCAAACCAGCTTGCCACAGTCCTGACCTATTCTCTCCAATTTCTGAATGTCAAACACTTAGAGCAATTGTTGGCTGTCAGAGTGTGAAGTCGGTGGAAGCAGAGAAACTGGACATTTGGCATTTCAACATTCTGGAACAAGTGATTTAATTATTTAATTAGTATAAGAGAAAGGCATCTACATGAAAATCCAGGCACACTTTCTGTCATTAAAAATGTCGCTAAAAGTATAAGTAAAATGCATATTAAAGAACTAGGGGAAGGTGTAATATTTTATAAACTAAATGAGTGAAAATTAACTCACAATTTCAGTGATAAATGGAAACCCAAAGTATAAAATGATTCAACTATCATAAAAACCCACAAACTTGATATTTGTTGAAGAATTTTCCATACATTTCTTGTTTTTTAGAATTATTTTCTACTGCTCCACACTAAGAAGCAATCTCAGTTTAATCTTGATTTAATATTTATATAATTAAAATGCATCTCTCTCCATTACTTTTTAAATGCTCATTAAATGATTTTTTTATAATTCACCACTCAGTGCTGCATTGTCTTCAATACACAAATAATGATAAATTTGAGCATTAATTGAAAAAAAGTCTATCAACGTTTTCTCTTGAATATCATTTCATCTGATTTTGTTTCAATTAAAAGTATATGACTTGAACAATATATATAGCAACAGCAGTGTGTGAATAGGTCAGTATTTCCTAAATTGTGTTCTTTGAGAGCCTACATACAAGAATCATTTTTTAAGTAAATTTTCATTTTGATATATCTGCCTTTTTAGAGTACTTTTTATTTTGGTGTCTCAAATGTTCAGGAAAACACACAAATCATAAGCACATTGCTCAAAGAATTTTCACAAAGTGAAACCAACACCCAGATCAAAACATTACAGCACCACAGAAGCCCCTTTGAGTCCCCTTCTAGAGTAACCACTGTCCTGATATCTAACTCCAAGGATTAGTTTCGCCTGTTTAAAAATTTTGCATTAAATTTTGAGCTATAACAGGCAGACACAAAAGAGTACATACTGGATGTATGTACTCTACCTGTTATAGCTCAAAATTTAATTTGTGAGATTTATCCATGTTATTGTGTGTAGTTGTAGTTTTATTCTCATTGTTGTATTATATTCCATTGTAAGAATTTATCACACTTTATTCTTTCTACTATTGATAAACATTTGAGTTTTTTCCATTTTGGAGGTCCTTACAAACAGGCCATGAACATTCTATAATACATGTCTTTTGGTGAACATATATATGCATTTCTGTTGAATATATAATCTAAGAGTGGAATTGCTAGGCTATAAAATAAGTATATGTTTAGTTTTAGTAATACTGCCAACTAGTTTTCCCAGGTAATTTTACTAATTTACACAAATAATAGTGGGTGAGCATTGCCATTGCTCTACATTCTTGACCACACCTGGAATTTTCTGTTTTTATATTAGCCATTCCTTTGTACACTGTGGTTTTAGTCTGCATTTTCATAATGACTAATGAATTTGAATATTTTTCATATCTCTATTGGCTATTTGAATATCTTCTCTGATATAACTGTTCCAAATCTTTTGTCCATTCTTTCTATTGGATTGTCTGCCTTCTTGATACTGATTTGTAGCATTTTATATATATATATAAATATATATATATATTTTTTGCACATGAGTCTTTTTTCAGATATATGTAGTACAGACATCTTGTCACGGGCTATAGCTTGCCTCTTTAATATCTTAATAGTGTCTTTTGATAAACAGAGTTCTTCATTTAAATATGGGCATTTTAACATTCTTTTTTCTCTTTATATGTTTCTGTTAAGATTTTTTTCTCCATGTCATGCAGATATTCTCTGTCCTCCATATCATGAAAACAATCTACATTTTCTCCTAAAGCTATACTTTTTTATCTTCCATAGTTATGTATGAAGTAAGAATTATTTTTTCCTCTTATGCATATCTAATTAACCCAGTACCTTTTATTGAAAAGACCTACTTTACTCACCACACTGCAGTTCCATCTTTGTCATAAATCACTAGGACCGTCTGTTACTGGCCTTTCTATTCTATTCCATTGGTCTATTTGTCTATCCTTATGCCAAAAACACACTACCTTATTACTAGTTCAATGAAACTTTAAGAGGAGAGATCCCATTAGAATGACTATTAAACGAAGTTAAAGTTTTTATTGTTTTGTTTTTCATTTACTATTTGAATTATCAGAAACCTTACTTAATATGCAAAAGTGTATTATAATTATCTAATAGGTAGATATATCTATGGTGCTCCCCAAACTTAAAAATTCAACAATGCAACATTTTTTCCTACTAATGTTTTGTAGAACTAGTGCTCTAAGTAGTGCTCTTTAAGGAAAAAAAATAGATTTATGTTTTCAAGTAGTAAGAGCTGACCCTCGGGCCAGGTTCGAGTTGTTGATGAAAACTTATAGCTCTCAGCATGACATAGAATTTCTAATTTTCTTCACAACCTGCATGAGGTCAATTACATTAAGCTCTCAACATCTAGGTGCTTAAAAGAAGACAGATATCTATCTATTGGAATGCAGTAGGCAAAGTAAAAAATCCTCTTTCATACCTCTCTTGTACTCTTAGATTCTACGAAATTTTGGTGACTCCTCTTTGACTCACAATCAGAAGTTATAACAAAATGAGTTATTTTAATACAAAGTTTAGCCACCTTGCCTTCCTGGGTGTCCATAGTTATTCACCTACTTGAGGCATATTTAAGCAAGCTCAGAAGAATCCATCACAGCAGCCCCACCTGCCTGGCTTACCATGGAGCTTTAAGCTTTGAAGCTCTACCTCCTATTGTCGAAGGTAGCAAAGAGTTCCAGAGATGGAACAAGCTCATATCTATAAATCAGGTGCCCTCTGTTTGAAGTTTGTCTCATTTAAACCCTAGTCATGTCTTTGAGAGCTTTCACCGCCTAATATAAAGCCTTCCCCTTCATCACCCACCATCATCCTGATGTCTGTTTAGCAAGGGACCCTTAGACACATTTTTCTATCATAGGACAATCAAAGTCATAAGGATGTCATGATTAAATTATAAAATCTCAGTTTTTGTTTACTTTCAAAACATCTTAGAATTCTAATTTATGAAAAGAAATCAATGTTATTCCGCTATACTTAGCTACTATAAAAATTCTCTAGAAAATTAAATATATGTATTTTCCTCTGAGAAAAAATACTGAGTATTTTAACTAACAATGTCATCCAATTGGCTACACATACTAAGTAAACACATCAAATGTGCTGGTTAAGGAGAGATTAATGGCTATCACAAGTATACCTGTAAATATATTAGTAAGGCCCTTACACAACACCCATATCCAATACTTATCAAGCGGCATCTTACCATTCCTACCGGAGGCCAGGATCTTTTAAAGGCTAATCCTATCTGAGTAAGAGATTCAGTGAGGTTGGAGGAGCCCAAGGCAATAGACCTGAGTTCAAACACTGTTCTACCACTTAAGGTCTGTGTGACACTAGCAAGTTATTTAGACTTTTGGAACTCTACTTTTCTGGTTTACAAATTCATATAGTAATACCTACTCCTAAAGTTTTATTATGAATTTATATTTTTATGTGAACCACTTAAAAGATTACCTATCATATAGCAAATATGCAATATATACTCATTTCCTTTCCTCATCCCCTCCACTAACACCAAATACCTGAAGATGTTACCAAAGGATCATCACAACTTAATGATTATGTCAAGTTGACCACCTTCAGCTTAGAAACTCTGTGCACCTCTGGGTTTCTCAATACTTCGTACTAACCTGGATTTCTAAGAATATAAGCATGGTACCATAGGATAAACTACCAGGAATTTGGTAGTTTGGAATGACTTCCAGAAGAATAGCATTGAGGTTTCCAGGTAATAAAAGCAAAATACCAAATTGACGCTTGAGTGCCACCATCTTAGTGGACCAATATTTACCCATGCAAGTTCCCACACATGCCACCTATGATATATTCCACTATAACAGCAAAGCAGAAATTTCAGGCTTTCCTTAGTCTGCATTAGTTTTTATTAGTTTCTTTTCTTCAGCCAAAGGCAAACATGGCTGAATTACTTCATGATGGAAAATAGAATCATGATACACTTCCAAAATGGGAAGCAATTAAAGGTGTCAGTTCTCAAACTACAACAGTATAATTAATGTGAATCAGAAGGTTATCAGAAATATTTCAAGTATGTTAAAACTGTTCTTAGCTGTAAAAGTCCATAGTGTAGGGGAAATGGACATTGCTCAAGCATAATGTCACCTATGGATCAGAATCCAGCAGAAATTGGCAGTGAAACTCCTTCTGTTACTGCAGGAGTCGAGAAGTCCCCCAACTACATCTGTTGCTAAGTACTTAAAATTTTTATTGATCATAAGTTCCTTATGGACCTTCTTTCTCCTGACATCTTGAGATATTCTTAATTATGTCATTATGTAGATCAAGCTGGACTCTTCTGTTCAAATATTCTTTCTATATGTTTGTCTAATACCCTAAGAGAGCAATACTAAATGTAAAAATCTCTGAACCATATGTCAATGGCAATCCCAGATTATAGTGTTTCCTGTATTAGAAGCACTGAATCTTAGTTGTCTTCCCTTCCAATACGCATATTACTATACCCCAAATTGTGGAGCAATCTTGCTGCTACCAGCCATCACCATTACCTCTGCTATTTTATCTCTTAAATGCTCTATTTCCTATTTTTCTGTTACCAGTTAAGTATTGACAAAGTTTTTTGCCTCTCCAACAATAACAGTAGGAAAACTGTTTAAAGAAATCAAGCTATTCACAAATCATCACCATCAGTTGTGGCCTACCTTTAAAGACAGTGTCTATGAGCAAATTACAGCATTCAGATATCTTAGTGTTACTGCGTGTATAATGAATCTAAGAATTATTGTTAAAAGATTTATGTCATTGGCTATAAACTGCATCTGGAAGCCAAAATAATTGAGGTTATAAAAAACACTGTGAAGGCTTCTCACTATATTCCAGTTTTCCCAATAAAATGAATAAGAAAGTTTCGTTTTAAACCTTTATTGATTAGTAATAATCGAAGTCCAGAAATAACATTTATTTCTGCCAATGAGAAGCTTGCTAAGAAACCGTGGTAAATTCATACATTGGAACACTATGCAGTCTTAACAAGGAATGATCAAAATCTTTATCTACTGCTGTGGAATAACTATAAGATATATAATTAAGTTTAAAAAAGCAAGATGCAGAAGAGTATTTGCAGTATGCTATCATTTGTGTAAGAGATGAGGGAAGGGAATACAAATATAAATGCTTACCTTTTAATATTAAAAAAGGATAAACAAAAACCTTAAAAATATGGTTACCTCTGGAAGAGAAAAAGAACAGGATAGAAGCTTGACTTCTGTTAGGTATGTCTTGTTTATAGTTTTGACTTTGGAACCATATAATGTTTACACAATTAAAAATGAAATTTAAAAGATTTAGTTTTCAGTGGAGATAGAATAACCATGCTTCATCCTTTCTCCCACTGAATAAAACAATAAAACCTGAACAGAATGCATGAGCACTTATTTGAAGACTTTGTATGTAACAGCAGGTGTGACCAGAATTTGAGTATCACTGAATTGGTAGCGAGTTTACCGTTTTTCCCTTCTGATATCCCCCTATTTGAGCTCATCACAGCTGGAAACTCAAGAGTAAGCACTGTGATGCAGGCAGACAGGAGAAGCCCACTAGCTCTGGCTTGAACGTCAAAAAAGGGTATGCCTGACACTTAAAGGAAATGTGGAAATCCCCTGCATTTTTTTTTCTCTTTTCTCCTTTGCTAGCACCCCAGTCACCAGGCAGTTCTGTGTCAGGAGTCATCAACAGCTACCAGAACCCACAAGAGCCATAAGAACCCACAGGACTAAAGAGGCAACCCTCCTCTCTGTTACGTAGAGCTCCAGTTCTAAAAGCACAAGCAAAGCAAGCCCCAATGGCTCTAGCTCTCATTCTTCTCTCTATCTTACCTCTACCTGGATTAGGACACAACACGGACTTGATCATAGAAGTGAGTGATGGAACACAGCAAAGCAAGGTAACCAGACTCTAAATTTCTGGCCAGAGGACCAAAGAGGAGTCCATTAATCTGAAAGATTAAAGATGCATGGTTCTAATCCTAATTAGCATACCTACGATGCTGGAAAGGAAACTAACAGATATACCAATGCCCAGATTATAGACTGACTGCTAAATGGCACATACCCAAGGTAAATCTAAAAAGCACTATAAAAGCTTTGATATCTTACATTAAAATTATCACCCATTCAAGTCAGGTTGGAACTTGCAGTAGGACCTAAACACATCTGTTGCCCACTAAAACAAAATATCAACATTTTCCATAGAATTCAAACAAGACAGAGAGTCTCATAACATAATGTTCAAAATATTTAAGATACAACCCAAAATTACTTGGCATATAAAGACCCACAAAAATTTCAAATCACATGGAAAAAGATAATCAACAGACACCAACATTCACACAATTAACATAGATGCTGGAATTATCTGACGAAGGCTTTAAAGTAGCTATTTTAAAAGTATGCTGGAATAAGCAATTGCAAACATTCTTGGAAAATATGTTAAAATAAAAAGTATCGACAAAGAAATAGAGATATAAAGAAGAACCAAATGGAAATTTTAGAACCAAATAATACAATAACCAAATTTAAAAATTTCATTGGATGGACTCAATAGCAAATGGATATTACAGAGGAAAGACAGTAAACTTGAAGACAAGATAGATTCTTAGTCATTACCCAATCAGAACAATAGAAAGAATAAAGCCTGGAAAAAATGAACTGAGCCTTAAAGACCTATGAGACAATAATGAAAGCTCTAACATTCATGTAATCAGTCTCGGAAGGGATGAATAAAGAATACAATACAGGAAAAAAAAAAGTTTGAAGAATAATGGCTTTAAATTAAATTCCCAATTATAATGAAGTATAAAACTACAGATTTTAAAAACTAAGCAAACACTAAAGAAGATAAGTTCAAACGAATCCATGCCCAGACACATCATAATCAACTGCAGGAAAATAAAGACAAAAATATTTTAAGCAGTCAGAGAAAAATGATACACAATTTGAATGACTGTGAATTTCTCACCAGAAACCATATGGAGACCAGAAGTAAGTAACACAATATTTTTAAAGTGCTGAAAGGAAATAACTGTCAACATAGAATCTATATCCAGCAAAAAATATCCTTCAGGAATAAAGGTAAAATAAGGACATACTCAGATGAAGGAAAACTAAGAAAATACATATCTAGTAGACCTGCTCTAAGGAATTGTTAAGGAAGCTCTTCAGACAGAAGGAAAATGATACCAGACAGAAACTTGGACATTCAAAAATAAAGAAAAGGCAACAAAAATGTTAAATATCTGGGTAAATATAACAGTCCATTTTTCTTTCGTTGAGCACTTTATGTTGATAGTTGAAAGCAAAATCTATAACATTGTTCATTATGATGTTTAATGTTTATAGATATAATGTATTACACATTTGTAAAGAGGATAGACATAAAATGGTAAGTCTTCTACACTCCGATAGAAGTGGTAAAATATTGATTCCAAGTACACTGTAAAAATTAAGTATTTTTAAGCCCTAGAGAAACCACTATACAAAGAGATGTCAAAATGACAATAAATTAAAATAAAATACTAAAAATAATGTTAAATAAATGAATTTGAATTTAAAATATTAGCATGCTCATAATTTTTCTCTTTATAAAATACATTTATTTCCTAGCTCTGTCCACTAACAAAGTCTAAAAACAATGACAACTCAATAGCAATGAAAACCCTCAGTGTCCACATGATAGTCTCTAAATACCATTACCCACTAAAAGAAACCAGAAAATTTGGAAAAATAGCTGATTTCAGGTCTGGAAGAAGAAATGTTCAAAATAAGCCTATAATATCTTGCTTATGCCTGAGAGTAAAGAGATTATAAAAACTAGGATCATGTTGAAAGAACAAAGGCAGATGTTCCGCTGAGCAGCCAAAAAAGAATAATGACTCCAGTAGATCGAAACATATTGAACATTATATGTGTGTGTGTGTGTATGTGTGTATGTGTAGATATATATACTTATTATACTATATCTAAATATAAACATGTTATATGTTTATATATAGTCAATGAGCTCATAATAATATACAAAATAAGTAAGATATTATATGATAAATAAATTTAATTTGTCACTTTTAAATGTTGCTAGGGCATTGACTCAATATGCTGATAATTGATAAATAAATGAAAATAATCTGGCACAGAGATCATATTTCAGGGTAATAGAATAGTGACTAGGAAAAGATCTTTACAGGAAAATCAGAATAATTGCAAGAGAAATGGCAGCATTAGAATCCAATTCCTAATGAGATCACAGATTTAAGAAACTATCACCCATGGCTACTAAAACCATTAGATGAAAGATATTTGGGAAATTTAATCAAGGGATCAGGCTGATACCACCTGAACCTACTCATCAATCTTAACATCATTAAAGAGCAATAAGATATAGGGGCCTCTTTGTATGGTGTAGTGAGCAGTACACAGCATAATTCATGAAGATTTTTTTAAAGGAATTTAATGTGATCAAACCTCTATAGCCTCATTTACAGTAAATTCAGGGAATATAGAAACAAGAACATGTTAAATAACACCAGAAGAAACAATCAGCCAAATCCAGAACCTGAGAAATTCTACAGGACAAATGACCCAATGTGTTCAACAAGTAAATGAAAAGAAAACAAAGAAAATTCTTATAAATTTAAAAGAGAGAGAAAAAAAAAACTTAATATATCAAACAAACGAATGCAATTTATGGATCTTGTTAAGATCCTGATTCCAACACAGCACAAAAAGATATTTTTGAGAAAACAGAACAAGGACTGAATGTTAGATGTTATTGAGAAATAAATGTTAAATACATTGGGTATGTTAATGTTATTGTAGTTATGTTTTTTAAAAAGTTCTTGTGTATTAGGGAAACATGCTTCAGTATTTATGTGTGAAATTATTTGATGTCCGGGATTTTATAAAATCTTCCAGAGGTATTCGGTCACTTCTTATGCAATAAATTACATTACAAAGTAAAAGTTGAAAATCCATATTGATTTTGCAGCACTGCTCAAGATAAAGAACAGTTTGCTGGTGGTAAAGACGTAGCTCTTGGTACTCTATGATTCACAGCAAATCTCAATGGACTATAACTAGTTCTGTACTAGTTGTGTGTAATACATGGCCTACAAGACACCATTATGCCTGGATTCTTAAGTTCATGGAATTTGTGCACAAAAACAGTTTGAACTACCACCTCTGCACTCCATCTTTTCCTTGCAGATGATCAGGCTGAAAAGATGATATAGACTAATAGTGATACTTGTTTGGGCTACTGGAACAAACCTGTCCGCTGATTTTTCCCATTATTCCCCCATATCACTCTTTGTGGTCAGCAAAGTTCAATTATGTTGAATTGCCAAGACTTGCTTAAATTTTCCCCATACAAGGTTCAGATTGCATGTGGATCACTATGTCACTAACATATTAATTCTGTCTTCCCCAAAAAAACCGTTAAGTCCTCCCCCATAGCATGCAAGCCTACACATTTTAGGACCATCTCAAGATAGCCGTAAAATGAAGAAAAATCCCTACCCTCTGGTGACTATAACTACGGATATGGTCTCCTAGTGTTTCCAAGCTGCTAGAGTAAGAATCCAGAATTTACTATGTTGAAGAGTCATCTGGTTGAAGTCTTGCTCATTTTGTGTCCATTTTGTTCTTCTGCCCAGCACAACTGTTTGCTTTCCATGACTATCTTATGTGAAATGGCAGGTGAGTGATCAAAATAATCAGAGGGTCCTTATGCAACTGAAGAGGCTGTTTAGCAAGTTAGTAAAGTAATTCTCAGGTTGTCACATACTTTTTCTGTGATACTTCGTTTAAAATCTGCATACTAAGGCCTGAAATAATAATGTAATTGAAAGCTCGGTTTTATTCCCAAAGTCATTTACAAAAGCCTTAAGAGTCCAAACCTACTCACAGCAAAGCAATTTACGATTATATTAACTACCTCCACTTGAAAAACCATCTCTGTTTAATTACTGATCCTCTGCTCTGCATTGATCAAATCCGAAGCCATAGTTTTAGAAACTGAAAATCAACTGAATGTTGATTGGATGTTCAAATAATTCATATTTCAAAATATATCTGCCCTTGTTGATTTCAAAATGAAATTCATAGAAACACTTTTGGTATATAATGATCTTATGAAGCAAAAATCCAAACAATATTTTAGTTTCTTCAATAGTTTTAAAATGTTTGTTATAACAAGGTTCATAGTTTTGACAAGGCTTATATTCCTTGAACAAAAGAAGACCCAGTACCTCATAAATATGTATTGGCTTGTTGATTTGGATATGTTATATTTATTCCCAAATCAATTTTACCATTCCACCAAAACAGTACTGTGAATGTGAGAACACTTGGCTGGGCAAGCTTGTATAATTTTTATGTGAAAACAATTATGGAAACAGTGGTTGGAAACCAATCTATGTGAATTCTTTCCAGTCCTGTGATTCTATGTCTTATTTATACCTTTATAAGTAGATATGGCTACCTATCCAGTCTGTGGAAGAAACTAAAA